>NW_026534333.1:9596390-9663082 GCF_026225885.1 Hylaeus anthracinus | reverse complement strand
TAGGATAGGAGCGAAGCGTGAAGAGGCAGTTATTGTGGGCGCTGGCGCGCGTCATTTGATCGCGCACAGTGGAAGCCGAGGCCTGTGTGTGCACCATTTCCCTCCTGCCAGCCTTGTCGTCCGATCCAACCCCCTCGCATCCCCTCGCCGACCCACCTAGCCAAAACCACCCATCGTTTCAGCCGCGAACACCACCCTCCCTCCTCTCGGAACCGTCGCTCGTCGAAGTTGCGCAACCCAGCCCGCAGGAAGGGCGGGTGGGCCAGCGAGGGTGGAATTTACCCCGCAGGCCGGCCAACCTAATGGAAACAAGAAATTGCGGCAAACAGCGTTACCCACGCCTCGACGCCCCGTAAATATCGCGGCCAAGAGAGACAGCGCCGTCGAAAGCAGCGCCGATCGCGTCCTCCGTCCTTGTCGAAGGATCCAGCGAGGATCCTGGCTGAACGGGGACTCGGAGGACGACCAGGACGCTCCGGCAGGGTGACGACCAACCGAACGCGACTTCTTCGCCGATGACCTTTCCGTCTGGTTTGTTCCTGGTTGCTCCGCGGGCACGGTTCATCGATTCCGGAACGACCGTCGCGCGTCGTACGGATGATTTGTTTGGATGATTGCGGCGATTCGATTTTGGAAGCGAAGTATGGAAGGGTGATCGCAGGGTTTTTTCAGGGGAAAGAACACAACGCTTCTGGGAGGGAGGAGCAGGAGATATTTGAATCGTTTCGAGATTTTCACGCTGAATGTTGACTTCGCGAATCGAATGTTTGATAAGTAGTATATCGCACAGCTGATTTCAAAGGAGTATATTTGTATTTTACAAATAGTATCGAGTATTGAGTTTTTAGTATGATATTGTTTTTTTTTTTTTTATAGTGAAAATTCTAAGAGAACCGTAGTGGAAGAAATGTATACCGACACGAGTGGTTCTACTAGAAAGAATGCAGCAATTAAGTGCAAAGACAGCAATGCACTGGATACTATTCATAAGAAGTGCAAACTTCCATAATCAATGCAGGAAGCAATTAAACTAAATTACGAATTTAATGTAGTGAAATTCGAACTCTCGATGATCCACATGTTCGATAAACCCATTTCTAATCGACATATTTCTATTAATTTATATAAATAAAATAATTTTTGGAAGAAAAATATAACCGGCTTCGAAGTAAGATTAATATTCCACTAAAAAGTATGAAATAATTTCTAGTTAATTGATATGAATACTCACCAGTTCTAGATATAATTGCTTAAAAGTATGAAATAATTTCTACTTCATTTATACTAAATGATATTGAATAACATATTGAATCTCTATTTCCTTTATATTAAATTATGTTAAAAAATGATTCCTATGTGGTAGAAAATAGTCAACGAAAAATGGAATTACGATTCGAAGGGAATTTCGTTGCATACTTTCCATACGTTCTTATTCAGGGATTAAAAAGATTTATAACAATCCGACACACATTCCATCGAAATTGTATGCACAATATTTTAACGAAGATCGACTAATCGAAGCGTCATAGTGGAAGCTCGGTCTAAAATCGTGCTCGGGGGAACAAACGTTCTCCGTAAACACTGGAGATTCCAGGATGGGTGGCGCGCGGGAGAGGAGGAGGGGGGAGGGGGAGGGGCGCGCGCCCCCCCGAGAGTGCTGATATCCCCGGGAGTTTCTCTGATAAATTGCACTCGAAACGTAGCAGTCGATCCCTCGGAAGTGTCAGCGGTGTCGGTTGAATCGAATGAAAAGAAAGCAGCGATAACTCGATTATCAGGGACCCAGATAAATAGACGGTGGCCAATGCGACTTAACCGAGAATGAGTGCTCGCCCACTCGAACACATCGAATGTCCGGAAGCTGCATTACAGAACTATGTATCTTCCGGTGTCGTTCTTATTGTTGCAGTCGCTCCATTTGCCAACTTCTCGTACGTACATAGTACCAAAAGCAGCATTACGTTACATCTTACTTGTACTTTGCATTGCTAGCACATCTGTCCAATCGCAAAGGCTTAGAAAATGTATTTTTTATTATTATCTTTACACCCCTTTACTGCATTACCTCTCGATTCTCGCACGATAAACTAAAAATCGTTGCAGCAAGTATTTGCCCCCCCCCCCCCGAAAAAAAAAAAAATACTAAAAGACCCCCTGGTGTACGATACTTGCATCCACCATCGCGAAACAATTCTCGGTACGAAAGAATCGAGACATCGACGAGAACGTGGGAAGGAGAGGGGGCGGACCATCGTCGAAGGAAAAAGGTAAACCCAGAATGGAAGGGAAACGCTGAATGTCGAGTTTTCAATCTGCCATTCTATCATTGACAATTTCGCGCAAATGGGATCACGGTGCAAGGGCGTCGAGGCGTGATCTCGGCGCACATTGGCGTTAAATAAGAGTAACCCGGCCGGCGCGGCGCCACGGCATAATTGCCTGTGAAATCACTAGATGGATTTTGCCTCCTTGTTCTGCATTTCCATCCTGTATTTTTGCAACGGCCCCCGCAAACCAGCCGGCGGCCGCGTAATTTCTGGGATCGAATTGCGGCCAACGTCGCGAAATTGTTTCGCATCAAGAGCCGCGAATGTGATTCGCACCGGCGGCGACCATTTTCCAATTTTCGCGCTGAAATTTCTCTAATCGCAACGCTCGACAAAGGAGAGGGGACAAGAATAGTTTCCACGAGGACTACTGGCGATATCGAGGACACTTCTTTTTTTTTTTTTAAGAAGAGAAATGCAGAGAAAAAATTAAGTGTAATGTGTTATTCATTCCCAAGTACTATTTTGTTGTTGTTGTATGTTCTTGATTCATGGTAAAATACTTCGTGTATCAATTGAGTAATAGAACGGGAGGACCAATAGGATGCAACTCGGACGTATTATTTTTCTAGGTTAATTAAGACCAGCGAATAAGTTTTTTATTACTATTATATAGTATGTGTTTTTAATGGATATTCAAGTATATAAACTTTACTATCAGAACGTTAGGTGAATGATTTTTAACAACTGTGCAGGTACGAGAAGTTGGCTAGCAGGTTTGATAACACTGTAATTTCATGAGTTATACTATAAAATTTTGTAGTATAACCCTTTGCGGTCCAGACTTTCTCATTTCGGTATATTCTTGTCGAGCCTCACTCGACATAGAATTCCAAAGGTTTAAGAAGATTGTTATCAATCAGACCCACATTCTTTCTTTAAAACGCAATCTTATCGATTAATAACTGAAATAATAAGAAGTGAAAGATTGCGATCGTCAGATTGCAAATAGTAAATCTATACTATGAAGAAAATAATGATCGGAATTCTATCGATGAAAGCTCAGAGTAAGGTTTATAAACTGATACAAAGTTGAAATTCATTGCAAAATGCACTTTGTCCCGGTCCAATTTCGCTTTATTACGGAAGAATAATCGAAACACGCGAAATCCTTGGAGGAAGTCCTTTTCTTCCGCGCAGCCTCCGCCACAAAGGTGGACTCGTACTTTGACCAGAGAAATGCATTTCCACGATTCGGTAATCGCCTTACCGTGGCACCGGCCCCCGTTTCTGCCTTATCTTGTAGCGACCGCGAGATAGAGAGGAACGGAATGGGAAACGTAGAGAAAGGGTGCGTCTGAGGGTGGTACACCACCCCTAAAAATAGATTCGTTAACAATACGTAGGTACCTTCGAGAGAGAAGTCGAAACGACTAAGGAGTCGAAGCTAAACTAAATGACTAGGTGACTAGATGATAAATTAATACGAAAATGCTTGAAGTGGTAGCCGAAAAGACAACCCTCCCTTCAAGAAGTGAAGATGGTGCACGATTTTGTCTACAGGATTTCTTAAGAAGTCTTTAAAAGCTTAACTGTGACTCAATATAACGTGTGATATGTAACACGAAGAAAATCCTTAGTCCTTAAATGCCCTAAGTTTCAAATGCTCTAAGGTTTGTTTTTAATATTTAGCGTATGTTACCATTGCATAATGTACTTTTGAGCAAAAGTTACAAAAATTAACGTCAGCTGTCTAAATTGTTGAAATAAGATACGTTGATATTTTTGTAAATTTAATTTGGAAAATCAGGCTTCTAAGGGTAAATTTCTCGCCAATTCTACTTACGGAGTTCGTTATCCGTTTGCACTCGGGAGGTGACTCTCAGTCGCCATTAGGTTTCACGCAGGAAATCTAGAATACCTAATGTTTCTTTAGGTTTAATTTCTTTTAAGCTCGAAGTGTCGATAAAATGATTGTCGGTGAGGTAAAGGTGACCTTATTCTCAAATCTAGATAGCTTAGAATTCATGGCAATGCTAAGTAACATCTCGAGTTGCTGGTAGATACCAGAAAAAAAAGCCTCCAATGCAAAGGGTTAATCGTCGCAAATGATGGTTTCGACGAATCGCCGATGAACCGAGTCCGCGTTACGTCGGAAGGACAAAACCCAGGCGACAATCAATCGCGTAGAAGAGCGGCTGGAAGAAAGGCGAAGACGAAAATGCCAGCAGCCGTAACAGCCGCGGGTCTGCTTAGCATAAAAATGGCCAATTATCCGGCTAACAAGCCGACCGAGCGACGAAAACCCTGGAGTAACGCCGGGGCTGGGCCGTTCCTAACTCCGTTAGCGCCTCGCCTCCTGAAGAAGATTAGTTAGCGTAAATGCCGTCGGTTGTAGCATTTTTATTCCTGATTACCATTTCTCGTCGCGCTAATCTCGTTACCTTGACATTCGAAAACTTGACTGCGCCGTCTCACCGACTCTCGTTTCCACCGCTTTTCTTCGACGCCGCGGAAGGTGGAGGAACCCTGCGAGCCTGAGGAACGCGGAGGCGAAGAAGCATCGGTCTCCGCGTTCGAAGGATACACGACAATGCCCCCATGATTTCCACGGTGCTGAATGCCATCCTAATTCTTCTGGGTAATAATCGCGAGTGCAAGTTTGTTTGCCTTCGCGTTTACCCTGGTCTGCTGTGTGGAATCTTTTCCGGAGGGGTCGATGGAAGGCGCGAAAGCGGTGGTTGAAAAGTAGGAAATTCTCTTGTTATATTTCACGCACGGTGGATAGTATTATTTATACGTTCAAGACAAATTTATTTTCTCGATGTGTTTTCTTAAAGTGCTTTCCAATATTCGTATAATTATTCTGGTTTATAGCAACACGAACAACGAAGATGTATCTCGATGTTTGCGTTTCGGATAATCAGAATGAACAGGGGCAACCACGAAGAAACCTTTTCTGAAAAAGTATAATATTATACATCATTTATTTCGATTATTTCGTTACGAATAAACTATGTATAGTCCGGTAATACGAACAAACGTGTATGCAATGCTGCGTAAAAAAATTCCTTATGAATTTAAAGAAAAGAATATTCAAACGAATACAGAAAAATTGACGCTCTTAAATGCGCCACCGGCAGTGATCACCTTAAACGCGAAAAGTTCGAAGGAGCTTTCCTTTCGCTTAAAAGAAATTCGCGAGAATTTCCGTTTCAAAAGCGGAGGACAGCCTCGAATAAGAGGAGGAAGATGATCAACGTCGGTACTCCCGCGACGATATAATTTCTTTGGACTCTACTTATCCAACCCACGAAACTATAAACCAGAAACACATGTCGGCGTCGCGGGGTGCGGGAGGGGGCCGGTTAGAGGGGGTTGGGTTGGTTAACCAAGCCGAGGCAGCCGAAAGCTAGAGGCGGATGTCGCGCCGAGGCAAAGTTAAATTAAATCACGGGCGAAGGCAGCTAATATTGTAGTTTATCTGGCGGGACATTAGCGCGGTGAAATATGCGCCTCCTTCGCCCCGAACTTAAAATCAAGATCCACCGAAGTTCAGAGCTCCGCTCTTCTGCGAGATCCCTCTCCCCCCCGTTCGCGTCTCGCGGGCGCGAGCTCGCGTCCTTCCTGCTAAGTCGCGCATGAAAATACTAATTATTATACCGATTATTAATACGAAAAGTTCCGTGCCCCCGCGCTGTTAAGCTACGCGGAGGCTGAGTTTCTTGAGAGACGCAGGCATCCGGATTACGCTTATACTCGGCTAAACGAGGAAAACTGGGGCCCCTCGAGTTTCGCGTCTAGGATCAGCAGGTACCGCGTGCACGTAAGAAAATGAAAATGAGAATGACGCGGCAGGAAAGTCGCGAGACGGGACTTTTTGATGAATGGACAATTGGAAGATGGACTGGATTTTTCGTGGGTAAGATTGTATAGGGTGTCATTGATGCTTTAACGGCCTCGAGAGATCATCGAGTAGCTAGTTTATGGAAGTGGAGGAATCGTAGAACCACGAGCCGGTTGTCCGTATTGCGTTTTTTAAATTGTATCTGACAACAATTTTACTTTAAGTTTAGTCCGATAGAATTTATGACTAATTTTATTTCAGACGAATGAATAAAAGTATCAGTCACTTGTTCTCTGAATAGGTAAAATGAAACACGTTCAATATCAAAAGTATTCTCTTAATAATTTCGACGAGTTCAGTTAGAAAATTCTCCTACAAAATTATTTACCTTCCAATGTAGGTCCCGTTTAGAAACAAAATCACTTTTATTTCCACAGTATAAAAAACCCCTAATCCTACCACATACATTAATCCTTCAAACCAATCCACTATGTATCTATCCACCATAAATACATAAATGTAAAAACTCATGCCAAAGTAGCCTTCTGATTCTTCAGCATATCCTCCGTGAAGTTGTCGTTCCTCGCAAACCTGGCGTAACTGTAACAATAATAACACGTGAGTAAACAACCTAATCGAACATTTACAACGACCACTCACATCCTCTTGTACTTTTCCTTCTCAACGGTGGACAACGACGGCTGAGTGGACTTGACGGAATCGACGAGATGTCCTGGGAGGACTCTGATGTCCCCAGCCTCGATTTTTCCGTCCTGCAATCAGATTGGAAGATCGAAACGCATTAATTGCCGCTTCAAGCGCGAAACACCGCGCACGTCTCCCTATAGACATTATCGCTTATCACAAGGAGGACGCGTTTCTCTCCAAACGCGTCGCGCTCGGGGAAACTCGCTCGCTAATTAGACGCACAGTTTGGATATTCGTGTTCTTCCGGTAGGTAAGTGCCGACGTAACTTCGTTTTCTCCGTAGGAAGTTAATTAATAGTCCCCCTACTCACTCCACAAACGGCTGTACGCGTCGGGTCGATTACCGAGCGTCGAAACGTGGATGGCGGAATTTATCTTACCACAAAAGTGGGAATTCTAGGTTTCGATTTGTGTTCAATTTTATTCTTGTTCTAACTTTTCGATATTTTCGCAAGGCATACGCTGGTCCAAGGATTATAGAATCTGTTGATTGAAAGATTCCGCATGTTCTAAGAAAGGAAAACTATTGTAGGACTATTGTAGGAGGATTGTCTAATTCTGCTATTCAACCACTTTCCTGCAATAAAATACTTAAAAAAAAATAAACTTTGAGAAACACCGGTTTCTACGATTAACAGTGATCGAACATAAACCACCACATACTCGATAACTACAAAACACAATTCAGTGATCCCACTCCCCCTTTAAATATCAACACAACCACACCCCTCACCTTCCAATTTCCTAATTACTCAACATTCGTCTATCGTATGTAGTCACATCGAAAAAATCCCATCGAATGTATCTTAAAGTCACCGTGATCGTCTTACCCTGAAGTCGGAATAAAGAAGAAGGTATTCGACGTGTCGCAAGTCATTTTCGTCCGAGGACGAGACTACGGGTAATAAGGGAGTCTGCCTTTCGATTTTGCAGGACCGCTGCAGGCCCTAAACCGTGTATCATTATAACGCATAAGATAATAACCCCCTCGACGTTCAGCGAGGCGTAGGCCAGGATGAAGTGGAGCGAGATGGGGGATGGCTGGTGCTCTCGGCAGCGTGCGCTAATAAACCTGGTCTACGTTTCCTTAGTTATATCGCGCCACCTACCCACCTACCCTTATCATCATTACGCACTATCTTACTTCGGAAGCTCCCTACAAATGATTCTCGGCCGGAGTCGCGCTAAAATGATTTTCATTATTGCTGGAGAGAGATACACGACGACGAGAAGGGGAACGCAACAAAACGAAACGATCGTTAGGAACAGGGGAGCCAGATTTTCCAACCACCGCCAACGTGGATTTATTCTTTTCTGTTTCGGAGAAACTCGATCGAAGATCCGCGCCACCTTAGTCAACCTAAACGTAAACACGCCTTCGAGAATTTTTTTATCCGTTCAGGTGAAACGATCTTTTCACTAGCGAAGCATTTCCTGAACTTTGAAGAACAGGTTCTGTTAAGGAAAAGGGTAGATTGCTCTTCAGCGAAAGAAAAATTGCCTGTTTACTCACGGAAACTTTGGCGACTGCGTCTTCGTAAGCTGACAATCTGGCCTGTGTGATCACAGCATTCAAATCTGCCCCGGTGAATCCGGGAGTAAGCTCCGCCAATTCCTTTAAATCTAATTCAACCACGTCCACGTTCTGTGTTTTGCAGAGCGCGGCCAGAATCGCCTCTCTGTCCGTCTGCGCAATTATACAAATTACGAGATCGAATATTCGTTCGAAGAAGATATTTACACTGTATATTCGTCAAAGTATATAATATCGTTTCAATTTATATGTGACTTCTTCGTTTCTGAATAACAATTGCTTGGTTAGAATTTTCTCTATTTTAAAATATATTGAAAGCTGTACAGCCTCGCTCATAAATATGTGGACACTTACTACTTTCAATGAATATTTAATACACACCGTAAATTATTATTATGCAACTTTTGTTGCTAAATTCTATATTGGATGTGTATTTAACATTTAATAATATTAAATGTTTTGACTCCCATATTCAATTTTATACTAGAACTATGGGATTGTTTAGATAGAAAAGTTCAAAAATATTACAAAATAAATGAGTTAATATTATCCAAATTCGGTAAAAGAAATTTTAACATTATCTAATTACCTCTATAGTCTTTATCATTACTAATGTGATATTAGAAAAAACTATTAATAAAATATATTCGCTAATACAACATAAACATATCGAAAGATAAATGATATAATTGATATTAATAGATTCGCAACTTTTATTAGATATTTATTTCTATTAAGGAAGTGTCCACATACTTCTAAGCGGACGTGTATATGTTAAGAGTTTGATAAAGAATAAAATACGTAGATCTACATAATACGACATAAATAAACAAGTGTATGCGACAAGAATTCTCCACCATTCAATGTGGACAATTTCCAGTTGTATAATAGGAAGTATAATTAATTGTTTAAGAAACGTATACCGTGCATGGTAACGGACAGTACAACGCCTTATCGAGACGTCCAGGTCTCAGAAGAGCTGGATCCAACAAATCTGGCCTCGAAGATGCTGCGACCACCGCTACCCCTTCTCTGTCCTCCACGCCATCCATTTGCGTTAACAATTGGTTCACGACTCTATCCGTCACGCCGGTACTATCGTGGCCTCGTCTGAAATTAAATAAAATACAAGAATTTATTCTACCATCAATTATAATTAGTAAACGAACCACGTTGTTAGTTTCAGTGATCAACTCACCTGGGAGCGAGACTGTCGAATTCGTCGAAGAACAGTACGCACGGTTTAGCGCGGAAAGCTCTTGATAGTACAAAAAAATATTAGAATTATGCAATATCCACTGTCTCTCGATCTATACCGACAACAATGCGTACCTTTCAAACACGTTTCTAACAGACTCCTCGCTGACGCCGATATATTTCGATAGCAACTCTGGACCCTAGAATAGAAATCTCCAAGTGTATACACACATTCCTTTCCCGAATTAATGAACAATATTCAAAATTCTAGAACGTTACTCGAAGAGGTTTAATTTAAAAAAAAATTGAAAGTTTGCGTCCAGTATTAATTTTTCATTTAAAATCGAATATCTAATTTCTTTACTACTCCATGCATTTTCAATGTAGACGTCGCATCTGACTTTAAGATTACACGATTAAATTTTTACTTATATTTTGGCCGAATACCTTCACGCTAATTAAGTTGACGCCGCATTCGTTGGCGATCGCCTTGGCCAGCATCGTCTTCCCCGTTCCAGGCATCCCGTACAACAAGACGCCATTTTGTAGCTTAATCGGCGCGTTCTTAAATATCTCTGGATACTTCAACGGCCACTGTAGAATCTCGACGAGAGACTTTTTCACTTCTGCCAGTCCCCCTATATCCGACCAAACGTGGCTCCCGCCTTTGTACAATTGTATGCCTTGCAAAGACATCGGCGTACAATTCTTCATGGCAATCGACACGTCCTCTTCCGTGATAACGACAGGCGGCCTCGAGGCTCCTTTTATTCCCGGCGAATCAACAATGATACGATTGTCAGCGGGCGCTTATTGCCAAGATAAAATTTCAATCGACTACTGTAACCCCAATTCGCCCCGAAAGAACGCGTGTATTCAGATGGATGTTCATAGGATGATGATTCTTACTGAGTTTACTCGCACGATTATCTCTGCGGCTCGAGGACACGTAGAAGAAATTCTTTATATTATTATTACGAGGTTTGCAATAAATAGTTTTATAGTAAGATGCTTCTTGGATTCAAATTCCTTTTAACATTCATTTTAACATTCAAATTCCAAATTGGATACAAGTAAAGAAATTGAAAACACGCTTCCGCACGCTTGCTACTATTCTAATCGAAAAAGCACTCGTCACAGGCGTGTTGTATAGCGATAGATATTTTATTTAACACGAAATAGCTGCCTTTTGATTTGATTTACTTTAAGAGATTCAGTTACCTGTACGCTTCCAAGCAGCGAACGCAGCTTTCTCAGCCATATCCACCAGGTCCTGAACCATCCATCCCTCGGTCTTGTTTCCATAGTAATCCCAATTCACGTCTACGGGCACGTACAACTTGTCCCCGAGCATTAATTGCAAAATATCGATTCTGTGCACCTGATTAGAGAGCACGGGTTACACCGGTAAACAGAACTCGTACAATAACGCAGACACGTTGCCGTACGCTAATCTGTCTAATAGTTGGCTCGATGGGTTCCTAACAGTCTGAGCCAATTCCTGCCCCGAAGGGGTGAGTCACCTGACGTTACAGCGTGAAACGTTCTCGTTCGGTTTAACGAGGGTGGAAGACACTTCCACGGGACATTTAATACGATAATAAGCATTCATTTTACGTGAAATATGTGAAATATCTAGGCAAAAGTGTTTATGTGTTCGAGAAAATATTTGAGATGAATTCTTACAGTCAAATTCTGTAATCAAAAACGATGTAAACGTCGCAGGTTCTAATGTTAGGTAACGTATTCTATATAGAGTATACTTCGAACAATTGAATACGAGGTGATGTTACATATAAAAATAAATCCAAAGCATGAAATAGAATTTTTTCTTGAGAGGCTTCCATTTTGAGAAAATAAATTTGTAATTTATTAGGAGGTTGCATTGCATTCTTTAGGGGTTGAATTTCGAAATATCCTTTCTTATTTCTTGCCTCTGTGCAAAATTTCAGCTTTCTAGGTCCAAGGCTTTAACCTGGGCGTTGATGAGTCAGTGAGTCAGGGCTTTCATTCTTATATATATATATAGATTAACCTTATAATTGCGCGAAATTTCACCCCGGTTTTCCCACAATTTCCAAGGTTCCACTATAACTACGTAAATACCTTATCAAGATTCGGTATCGACAAAACCGTCCTAAAGAAATTAGATCCCCTAGCTGGCCTTAATTTCTGGCCTAGCTTGTTAACGCCAGCACACGTCGCGACGACTGATATGCAATGAGATTCTTGATACTGCGTCACAGTGTTAACCAGCATGTCCACGATTCTGATAACAGTAAAGAGTGAAATAAAATAACTTTTGGAAAAAAAAATATACACGTCGAATTGAGTAACCTTCTTCTTTTCGAAGTCGGTTAAAAATTTATAATTTGATAAATAACGCGAAGAAAATGGAACATAAAAAATACCTAGCGGCATTCATAGCATCCGGGGTATTTTCTTCGTCGTTCGTCGACGCGTTCGTGATCGATTCCAAATCGTCCAGAAACAATACAGAGGGTTGGTAGTAAACACACTCTGTCAGGACGGTGGTCACAAATTTTTGAAACATCTCAGCCTTTTTACCTAGGAAGAATCAAAGGAAGGAATTAAAGGAATTAATCAAAAGAATGTTAGATTGAATTTTCCATTAAATCTCCATTTAAAAGGATTACCTTTCAACGATCTACAGTCGATCATGTTGGTGTGGACGAAATACGGCGCGTTTCGCAAGTATTGGACGAGTATTTTGCAGATGGTAGTTTTGCCGGAGCCAACGTCTCCGCAAATTAAAATGTTCTCTCGATCGTATTCGAATCCTAATCGCTTGCGCAGGCCTAGACTCAGATCGAGCGAAAGCTTGCATTCCGTTAGAGTATTCTCCAAGTGTCTGAAACGCAAAACATTCGATCAACCGGATCATTACGAAAAGTGGGTGAAAAAGAAGAAATTTTTGTTTGAATGTTTTCTCATAAATTCGTAGCGAGGTCGTTAAATAGTCAATCTCGTTTCATAAATTCGTAACTTTCGATAGAAAAGCGTTATTTTTAAAAATCTGACGGCAAAATAAAGTCAAAGGTCCATATTTTTAAGGAAAATAGTTGTAAAAACGAATGCTTACGTTACGCTAATCTTCTCCACCCGAGGAACCTCCTGATCCAACTGCTCGGGTAATCGCAGATGGCTCCTCTCGCTCACCGATCTCGAATGTACCCGTAATCCCTTCAAAACGGCCTCGTCTATCGCGGCCACCGTGCAATTCTCCGGCGAAATTTTCACCACGCACATACTACCATCGTCCATAACGACGGCGGAGCAAGAATTGATAAGCAACTCGTGGCGAGTCGCAAGCGTCCTGACGTAACCCTCGAACTTCTCCGTGGACACCGAGTCTCTCCATGAAAACAGCTCGACGGAGGATGGAGCGACTTCCTGAGGAGATTCTACCTGCCACAGGCTCACCTTTCCTCCAATTCTCAAACCCAACGTGATCCTCAAACTATCCGACACGTACACACGTCTGTGAAGCAGATCGGTGTCGAAGTGGTCTCTGTCCAAATTGGAGGACTTCTCTAATAGATCCTCGAGGATGAACAGTCTGACGATTAATTTCTCGGCCAACTTCGGCACAGGAGACTCGTCGTTCACGAGGAAGCTGGTGCTGGTCATGTTTGCGTATTGTTTCATCTCTGGCACCTTCTTCGCGCCACAGATCGCGAAATCATCCGCGAAATTTTCCGCGAATCTCGGCGCCTGGCTCCTCGGAACGAACACGTGATAAGGACAACGCGCGATCACGTCAACGTCCTCGTCGTCGAAGGTAATCCTTGGCATCGGGTGAACACGGTATATAGCTGGTTCCTTCTTGTCTCGAAAGCTCTGCACTAGCTCGTAGTTTCTAGCTGACCTATTCTCTTGTGTCCTCTCGTCGACTTGGTCCATTGCAAATGGCAGAAACCTTTTGAGAACGGCGTGAAGGTTGTCTACGATTTTTGAGGAGCTTTCGTAGTCCTTCCTGGAAACGTCTTTGCTCGAATTCATCATTGCATCTCCTACGTGGACCTCGGTGAACTGCTCAAGCCTTCCGTACCTGAGACTCGGCTCCAGAGATTCTGTGAGGAGAAAGGAAGTTTGGTTTGTTTGGGTTGCTGATCTTTATTTTAATTTAATTTAATTTACTGCTCCTTTTAGCAGTTTAGATGAGACTTTTAGATACATGTTACATGCTACGAAATGCTTCCGACTTGCCTACGATAAATGTCACAGAGGAGAACTTCGAAACCCACGCGACGATGGGTTGACCCACCACTACCACGCGTATTTGATTTAGCAACGTCGACTGCACTCTGTCCATTTGAACTTCCTGCAAAACAGCCTCAGTTTCATTTTGCATTCCATGTCAAGCAGAACGTTTAGCTTCTGCGTGATAATGGAAGCGATACGTGTAAATTATTAATTATTCGATGGAAAATTCAATTCCACATCGTAAAGTCCACATCCTAAAGTAATATTATCCGGAAATTATCCTACCAAAATTTCCCTATCGTCCGCAGTGCGTGGTACAACATTGGCTCGCGTTAAGGGTTGCACGTCTTTCACGGAAGACACAAACACTTCGTCCCCTTCCGAGATGCTCAGACTTCTGGCAAACGTTGCACCGAAACATAGCGTATCGCTGGAATTTCCACCTGCATTGCAGGACGCGTAATACGTTTTACCATTGTGCTCTATTTTAATTACATTCTCCTGGAATTGAAAAAGGAAATTTTCAGAAAACCTGATGGAATCAAATTGTGTAACGCCTAGCTGTTGCGTTTATTTCGTGAGGGAGATTTTACGTTATACAATTGGAAGCTATTCAAATAGTTTTAGTGTCGATTGGAAGAGAATTATTAAAGATGAAGATATTGCAAGAAAAAACGTACACAGTATTCGGCTACGGATAAGAGAATATAGGGGTTGATTCTACACGTCAAAATTAGTTTATAATCAAGAATGACGAAATTGCGGTTGAGACCACGTTTCGAAATTATTAATTATTGTGCTTGCTTCAGTTATTGCACTGAATCCATACATCGCGATACAATTATTTCCATTTTTCTTAAAACTCCTTAATTTTAGGGGTTGTTTTAGTTTTTGCTATTATACTCGCATCTCGCTCGATTCATGGGACACGTGACAGTATCGCCATCTCGCGGTCAACAGGCCGAACTAATTTTTAAAAGATATATTCTTTTTCACCTGTAATATCCGATTTTCCGTATAATTAACTTAAAGTAAAATTAAATACTAAGTGTATGAAATAATAAAATGGTTAGGGGATGTGTAATTATGTCAAATTTATTAATTTTATGAATAATTATTTAATGCAGCATTCATTATCGGCTCTGTATATTAGTGGCGCCATCGGTGAGAAAAGACCCAAGTTTGTAGTGAAACTAGTTCTCACCGTTTCTGTAAGATGGCGCCACTGATGCATTTCAATCAATTATTCTTTATTTATCAGGAATGCAAAGTTAATACAATTCTTTGCTTTATAACAATACATTATGCTAGTTAATATATCAAATTTATCGTTTGTATAAATAGATATTTATTCCTGTATTAATTATCGACCCTATACTTCATAGCGCCATCTTAAAGAAACAGTGGGACCTATTTTCACTACAAACTTATGTGTTCTCCCACCGATGGCGTCACTAGTACTAAGACACGCTCAAAGAGCGGCTTAGTGAGCGGTTGCCTTTCTGGATGCACCCACTGTGAATATACGTGCTCGATTACGACAAGTATACAACACTAACCTTAGTTTCCAATTTACGTAGCCAGGTGTCCGGCAAATAGACAAAACAGTTGTTCACTGTTATATACTTAACTACTAGACGTTCACTTTGCATTCTCGATTGTCCATATAAAACACAAAAGAATTAAACCGGAACTCGGAATGCTGTACACCGTGATGCACACGCACGAAGAAAATTTAGAATAAATTCGGTATGTGAGAAACTTTCACGATGTGCAAACGAGGATCATGTTTAGTTATATTAACGATTTATGGCGAATCAAAACGTTTCCCTCGAGAATTTTTGTCGTCGCGCAGCTAATTCCCGAAATTTGTTACCTTGGCTTTCAAGCATGCTAATACTTTGCTTTCAAGTGAACGACTAAATACAGATCAAAGGTTAATTCTTTATTTAAAATGTTGAATATGTGCTGTTCGTGTAATGCTCATAAACAGTACGACCATGATATACAATAAATCAATTAACAAGCAATTTCTTGGATCATATACGTTATACAGTTGATTCGGAGTAACGTGTGAACCTGCTGTATGATTATACGAAACGATGATTTATTTCGCTCTCGCGAGACTCCATAATTCAGTGATACAAAATTCAACAATGCATCTCCTATAAATGACATACGATACCTAGTTACTAAATAACATAATTATTCGAATTCTTAAATTCGATTTGCGCATGAAAATAATCGCCATTAATCATATAAAATACTTGAAACTAAACGATAGTTTGAATAAACTCGGTGTAAAGTGGTGAAAAGGAGCAGTGTTTGATGTTGGAAATTTTGTCGATAGGTGGCGTATAGAGATTTTACCTAACTTTCGATTGGTTTTCCCAAATTGAAGCGAACCAACCAGAGAACGAACTAATACTAACTGTGATATTTTGAACCAGCGTCAACTTCAGTTGCCCTGGCTAGCTCGAATGGAGATCGTATTAACGTACTAGTGGCACAAGAGTTTCATAAATGAGAGATTCCAACGTATCAGAATTCGCAAAATAATTATCAAGTCACCCAGGTAAATCAGAGTAATTCGTTCAACATTCGAGAATGCAACTTTTCGTGTAAATAATTAATATACGATCCAAGTAAATCAGTGAAAGTTGTAGATTGTTTTCACGACTGTCTTTATGGCTGACCCGACAAATTTCTATTTCCTGTCCCTTTTATTGCTGCCTTTTATTCGTAACAATAATTTTAACAGCTCTATCGATGGTTTTTAATATTCGTGAAAAAGCGTGATTTCGTGTTCCTTGTAACGATGCGTCCTTGACTTATGTTCCCGCGTTTTTTCCTCTGTAAATATACCATGCCATGAATCAAGTCGGCGAGTGAATCCGTGTTTAGAGAAATTGGCCGAATTCTTTCGATTTCTAACAGAAAGTGCTCACAATTCTACAAAAACTCGATTGTACAGCTTAATGGCGTACAGAAAGATACTTAGCAGGACAAAATACGAACGAATTTTCCTGAAATATTAATTTCATCTTCCTCGTTGTTGGACGGCCACATACACGCGACATACGGATGGTTCAATTGTACGTTCTGTTACAAAATAGTATAAGCCTCGCCAATGTGATGGTTTCGACACGTGTTGTGCTTTCTATTTTTTATATAGATATTATTTTGTTCGTATTCAATTTCCTTTTTTCATCACAAGTGGCTAATTGTTTCGAAATTAAATTTCATTTATTTCCTAGGCTAATAAGACAGCTAATTCTGTTTATTTGAGTATTTAAACGTCTCTATATTTAAAAGGAAAGACCATTGTTGTTGTTCAGACAGAAATTGAACTTCATTTGTCTCCAAAACAAATCACATACAGCCAAAAAACAATTTATTCCTTAAACAAATTAAAATATAACTTATTAATTGCTTTAAGAAGTTACATACAGTTTCATACTAAAAAAGGAGACTCAAGTAATCTTATTCTCAACTAATATTATTATTCTTCAAAACTTAAATGTTAATAAATTAAAAGTTCTTTATTTTTTCTTGTCTAGGGAAAGACCACAATTTTATTATTTAATTCTTTATGAGAATGGCACCATCCAAAGTTTTAAATGCACAAAATAAACAAACTAATACTAACATAGCTGGAAAAAAAGGAATAACAACAAGAAGTCAACATTCTGTGTTACCTAATGTTCTACACAAAGCATCTGGTCTTGGGAAAGATCCCCGCATCAAAAGAAAGGCAGAGGCATCACCGCCAAAGGAAAAAACTACAAAGAGATCTGCATTAGGAAATATTACTAATGTACGCATTGCTTAGGCATTTTCTTTTTCTAACATTATTTTTATAATGATTTTAATATGTTATAATATTACAGGCCATTGGAAAGACATTGGGAGGACATACACAAGAACCAAAGAAAGCTTTAAAAAGAACGACAGTTACTCAAATTAAACCCCTTGTTCAGACAAGTTCTGTTAGAACACTTGATAAACATGTTCCTAAACCAGAGGTAATACCTTCAAAACCAAAGCCAGTGCCACGAGTAAAACCAGTAAAAAAAGATGAAGAGAAAACGGAAGTATCTAGCAAAATTGTATGTCCAAAACGTAGTTTAGATTTAGAAAAATCAGATGACAGTTCTTTATATGTAAGTGCATTAGATGATGTAGGAGACGACACTGAAAAGAAATCTAGGAGGAGCAACATTCAAGTAAGAATTTTTGATGTTATAGCATATTTTTTATAATGTGATATCTGTTAAAGATTTACATTTAGATATAAGCAAATAAAATAATTACATCATATTAATGTATTTGAATGAATATTTTCATAGCCTGAGAAAATTGATAAAACAGAGAAGGAAAATGAAGCAAGTGAAGCTCTGACAAAAACTGAAGAGAAATCAATTGTTTCTCGTTTGAATGCTGCGCCTAAGAAAGTATTACCTGAGGGAGTTCAGTGGGATTTCGATGCAGAAAATTGGTTGGACCCGTTTCAAGTCTCTCACTATGCTATGGATATTTTTAATTATTTAAAAGACAGAGAACGCTTTTTTCCTATTGGAGATTACATGGAGAGACAAGTGTGTCTTTCACGATGGATGAGAGCGTTATTAATCGACTGGATGGTGGAAGTTCAAGAGTCTTTTGAATTGAATCATGAGACTTTGTATCTAGCTGTAAAACTAGTTGATTTATATTTGACGAAAGTAACGGTTGGAAAAGAAACGCTGCAATTGTTAGGTGCTGCAAGTCTCTTCATAGCGAGTAAATATGATGTTAGTATCAAACTTACTACTATTTCCTATTTGTAACAAATTTTTCTTTGTTATTCAATGTTATTGTGACTTTTGTAGGAACGAATACCTCCGATGGTAGAAGATTTTTTATATATATGTGACGGTGCTTACACGCAAAGAGAGTTAATTAGAATGGAAATGAGTGTTTTAAAAGTAGTAGATTTTGATCTTGGTATACCTCTTTCATACAGGTTTTTGAGACGATATGCTAGGGTGCGTTATTCCAATAAATTAATTCCATTTTATTATTTCTTTTCTTTCATGTAGTCTCCATTATATTGTATACCAAATTATAACATATTATTTTTAAACAGTGTGCAAAAGTTTCAATGCCGACGCTAACTTTAGCGCGATACATTCTGGAGTATTCACTGATGGATTATTCGACGATAATGTTTAGCGATAGTAAAATTGCTGCTGCTGCGCTCCTTCTTGCCCTGCAAATGAAAGATCTAGGAGGATGGACTCCAACCTTAGAATATTATAGTGGTTACAAAGTTGATGACATAAGGGATATTATAAATATTTTAAACCAAGGATTACATCGAAAGCACAAGGAAGCTCTGACCACAGTACGCAACAAATACAGCCATAAGTAAGTTTAAAAATATTATATTATTATCTTATTGAAAAATATAGTTATAATAAATTTATAACATGTTTATATTAACATCGAGATTTCACGAACATTTTCTTGTATTTTAGGATATTCTTTGAAGTAGCAAAGCTGCCATTAAAAGATACTTTAAATATATAAATAGTTTAAGGAAGAAAAAACCTAGGTATTCGAAAACATCATTGACAATAATATATAGGTTAGCCTAATTATTGTTAGGCAACCTGTAATGGAATTTAAAGTGATTAAAATGGTCGTCGGGCGTTAAAATACGAACCATAATGATCTTAATTTGTTGGATAATGAAATTGTAATAAGAACAAAATTCAATGACCGAATTTCATTTTCAACTTTATACACACTCAGAAATATGGTAAATACTACAATCTTTTTCCTTTGTTTTTAGTCCATTTTTTTCTAATTATTTATACAACATTAGTAATTTCTATACTACTCTACAATCTCAGTATTTATAAGTTATTTTAATTTTTTTTTTTTTTTTGTTGAGAAATTTATTTTAGCGCCACGCTTTTATACTTCACAAATAATTCTGATAAGAAATTGGTATATCCAAAATCTTTTTTTTATGCATGAAAAGATTGAGATTAATCTTTTAATTTTTTTTTTCTTTGCTATATATATATGTAGTACTATGGTACATTTTCATTGCCATAGTCTGAATTAGTACATATATACATATATAAATGAAATGAAAATTATGCGGCATCTCTGTTTTAACAAGCCGTGAGGAGAGTGTGGCGTATTGTTATGCATTGTTGTTGCACTTTATAGACTGATAATAAACTGTATGCTCCTAAGGTAGTTACATAAGATACCGGCGAACACAATAATATTTTATAATCATTGCTCCGTGTAAGATTGCCGGTATAAAAAAAGATTGTCTTCTACGCTATACAAACAAGGTAGCTTAAAAAAATTAATTTATATCGATAAATTCCATGATAATACAATACATTTTTATATTCAAATCTGTAAGTTGAAAGGAAAGTCACTTCTTATTAAATTTTACTCTTTATAAATTTTTATTTATTATCTTTAACCAGTTCGTTATTTGTATCTGATTGTAATGGAAAGTTCCAGTACTCAGACCCTACTTATGCCATAGTTAATATATAGTTGTGATTATTAATAAACATGACATAGGTTTCTTTACCAAGTACCACCTGTGATATGAATATATTCAAAATTTCGATATGACCGAACGTGTCAAAATTTTCTCACATGTAATATTTATGCAATTTCGTACGCAAACAAACTAGTTACATTATAACGTCTAGAACTTTTATCGAAAAAAAAAGATATATCTGATCCAGTAGGTAGTTGTATATACTTTTATAACAATTATCAATGTGTACATATTTCTAAAAATTAGTAGGACAAATTTAGAGCGACTTCTTTATAATGGAAACCATACGAATAAGAATACTATACAATTATAAGACTTACTGAAATCAAGTGGTGTATATAATGTCATAATATATTTTTTTTACTATCAGTGAATGTAGTACCTATTACATACTTTGTAAGTCGTGTGTACATGAGCAATTGTAAACAGAATGTAATTTAATAAAATTAAATAATGATTTTTAATCTTTTGTGCATAACCTAACTCTATATATTCTTTTGAAAAATTTGTTCGTAAATTAAACACTGCAAGTACATATATAAACTGTTTAAAACATTTTATTATAAACTTCGATTGCATTAACAATTTTTATAAATAAACAATACATTTAATTATAATGAGAACCAGGCACTATATTTACGACTATTAGTATAATGCTTTTTTAATAAAGGTAATACTTTTCAGGCCCGTTGTACTTAAAATGTTATTGCCATTTTACATTCAACGTTTATGACATGCAATACTTTATACATCCTAACTTCTAATTTTAAGAATTTATCAAATTCATTACTAGAAAAATAAAGATTATATACAAAATACCCATGATATTTCATTTTATATACTGCTTCAAATAAGAAATGTACAAGTGAATACATAATAATTAATGTATTTCAATCTTCTTTCCTTATGGTAACAATCTACACAATATTAAATGAATAATTATGTAACACTTACAAAAAAACGATTAAGGAATATTTTAGCAATAAGTTATACAATTTTTTAAATATCACATTTGTTCAGTCTTTTCTACATCTGAAATTCATATAGTTGCAATAAATAAGTTTTTATTTTCTAAAAATTCTCAGACTCGAGTAATCTATAAATATATAAAAATTTCAAAATTAAAAGAATATAATCCACTCGCATATAAATATAATATACAAATCTCTGATTGTTTCGAACAAGCTACCAAATTTTAGATTAAATACAATAAATAGAAACAGAAGTACATATACAGTTCTTTTCGGAATTAACGACTTACGTCACACTGTTCATCCTTCAAAGTAAGAATTCAATTTCTATAAACAAACATGTAACATTAAACAACTTTACCGTGTGTCAAAATGTTTCTTCTCTAGATGTCCGTCTGTCGTGTAAACGTCTACAACGTGGGCAGTCAGCTTTATTGAAGTTTTGTTTACACTCGTTATGAAAACATGCACCGCACATTTCACATCTATGAACTTTTGATAATTCCCATGGAAATATAACATCTTTGGAAAAACATATCTCGCATACAAATCCTCTACCATGACACAACTAAAATAAATAAAAACCTGTTTTTATTAAAAATGTAGATATATAAGATAGACAAAGTATTAGCGTATTACCTCACAGCCTATAATGTGCATGTTGCACATTTGAACTAATTCTTGTAATCTCATAGGTAGAATACCATACTTAACATGGATCAGATCTTGAATGGAATACACATGAGGATCACTTATTATATAATTTGGTTCCTTTTTCAATACTTCCTGAACGCTAGAAATATAAAAATAAGCGAGTTGCAAACACAATACATAATTACAAACATCTCAAAACAAGGATTATAATCCATACCTTGATGCAAAGCGACATGTAAACAAGAAGTCTTTAAAGAAAAATAATTGTGTTCGTAATAATCTTGTTTTATCTAATTGTTTGATGCGTCTGTAAAGTAGCGGGTTTAAATCGTTCACTTGAAACAATGGATCTGACATCATTTGATCCAATAATCTGTACGAAAAATTTGATACATGATATCTATATGAAAAAAATAGTAAAAATTAGTACGATTATACACAATTCTATACGTGTAAAATGTATGTCTGCTTAAGTATGTGTACCTGTTAAAATCCCATTTAGATAAAACCTTTCCTGGTATTAATGTGACTTGATTCGTATGACATCCAGTACAGAAATATCTTCCCAAATATTCGCAGTACCGAAATTTATTCGCATATTTCACTGCAACTTTCATTCCACACCCTGCGCATCTATAATTCTGTTTAGCTATAAGAGTTCGCCGTCTAAATACACAAATTCAATCAAATTTAATTCAATAATCGTGTATGCGTCCAAAGCTGTTGCGATATCGTTTCAAATTGTAAACACTTACACTGGCGGAGGATGTGGTGTGAAAATAATTTGAGGTCGCGGTGGAGCCCATTCCATATTTCCACGCAATGGAATTGTCTGCGAATTTTCTACTTCATCTGAATTAACTGGCCAACTTTTAGGCATTGGTAACAAGGTTTGCGGCGCTTCCTTTTCAGAAACAAGCCACTGTAACTCGCTTGCCCTTGGTAACTGTTTTTCATTAAACCTGCTAATGAGCGATAAAGCTACTCCCTCCGCAGACATACTGCCCTCAGTCAATGTCGATTCTGTTCCATGCGCTGGAGACGATGGAAACAGATACTCTGCTTCCGCAAATAAAGATGCCGTAGATATGGAAAGTCCAGCATATTTTAATTTTAATGCCTTCAACTCGTCGTCTATTTCTAGGTCTTCCACGTCGTCTGTAGAAATAGGTTCAGATGGAGTATCGGATGAAGTTGATAAAGGGCTAACACTTTGATCAGTAGTAGTCGTATCTGTTTTTCCATCGCTCAGCAAATCACGATTCCAGGTTCTCCTGTTGCATTGCTCTTCTTGTCGTTGATGACGTCTTAATCGTATTCTTTGTTTTAAACTATTTATTTCTTCGTCGCTCTCTTCGACTGCTTCTTCCACGAGACACCACTGCTTGTTACATTTTACTTGTTCAATAGCAGCTATCATGGCGTCAGAGACACTGAAGTGCGCATTTTCTCTGTCCAATTCAGCATTAGCTCTGAAAAATTGTGCGGATGCTAAAAAGCTTGTTAAACTTTGACCCTCTATCGGACGCGGAAAATATCCTATCGCCATAGGTTGAACGCTACTTCCTCCATCTTCCATGAAACTTTTCTTTGGTGTTCTTATATCTTTTTGTCCTTCGATTTCTAAACTCCACGAACCGCTGAATTCGGGTGCTGACCCTGGTAAAAAGGAAGCTTTTCTTCTCGGTTTTTGAGATATATTAATTTCTGCAGAATTTGTTTTACAAATGCTTGTGCTACTTTCGTTTGATGCAAGAGGTGGAATATGATACTCCATTACTGTATTTACTAATGAGTCGTCGTTATTTAACGAATCAGAACCCTCGCTGAATTTATCAGCAATTTGATTTTGTTTCATTTTAACTTTGAGTTTTGTCTTTCTTGAAGGAGTTCTTGGCCTAGTAAGTAATTTATTATTCAGGACTGTAGACATGGATTGCGTTACATCGGCATAATTCACATCAATTATTTTTGACAATTCAACTGAGCAGGTTTGAGATTTGCTGCTTTTATTTGAACTAACGTCTGCAGTAGCTAACGAAGGTGCAGGTAAATTTATTCCAGGAATATTATAATTTTTAGTCAATGAAGAAACACTATTCCAAGTTCTTAAAGGTATATCATGAACTTCTTTGGAATTTATTTCATGATGATTTTCTTCAGATTTGGTATCATTATGCTGAATAGCTATATTATCCGATGATATTTTCAATGGTTCTAACTGATATTTTTCAATAGGTATGCTTCTATCTCTAGCTATGTTGAAATTTGTGGTAGGGAAATTAATTGGATATGAAGAAGATCTCTGATGTCTTCTGGGACTTGTTTTGGGAGAAATCCAAGAAGGCAGAAACTATAACAAAAAATGGATACATAAAGATTTAAACAAAATAATAGATTAAATTTAGCTTTGCCTAAAAAGCTCACCAAAGATGGATCAATCTCTGTAAGTAGCACAGGTTGACTTCGTTCAACTGCCCTTAAACACAATAACGTGGCTTCGGCTAAGTTTTCTTGACACAAAAATGCCCATGGCTCAAAACAGGAAAGTAAGTGTTCCTTGTCAGACAAAAGCCAGGAAAGTTTGTGCGACAAAGAATGACTCTCCAAGCTACATTATAATAATTTTTAAATTGTATTATGTAAGCTTTAATATATAAATGTATCGTGATATAAAAGTAATACATATTTAGAGGAACTTAGATGTTAAATCAGAGGTGTACAACTTAATATTTACCTTTTATATAGCCATAACATATCTTTTTGTGATGTTATTCGTGCTGGTAAATTTGAAAGATAATCTTCTACTTCAGACAATACCGGAGACACTGCTAAGGAAGGTTGCAACCAATTTAACCCTTGAATAAAGATCCAACAATCTGGTTCTCCCTTATAGAAAAAATATTATTTCTAACTAGATCTAATATCAGTGTTGCATTATAATATTATTTCTCATTGCCATCATTATATCAGTTACTCGTTATACACGAAAAATGCAAGTAAACAAAACAACATCGATAAAAACAAAAGCGAAACAATGTTACCGACAATGCAATAAGATAATTATATTCAAGTGCACTATCACATTATGAAAACTTACATTTTTAGAGAATGCAAAAAAAGAAAATATTGTTAATTACTGTTATCGATACAAGTCAATTCGTATCATAAGCAAACAAATGAGAACGTCAACTTACATTTCGATTAAATATTCTACAGCCATGTTTGAATATCCGCTCCATTATATTGTGAAGGCGATTTAAACCACCGTAAACATTCCACACGTTTAAAACACCATCGACTAATAAACATTCTACGGTAGTTCGTAAACATTGTAAAAGTTGCCATTGCTCTTTAATATGGGCGTCCTCGCACATAATGACGGTCGAGAAACATCTGCTTTCTATGCAGATCTATGCTTTAACAATAGTTATCGTAGTCTCGATAAAATGCCTTTCTAAAGTATCTAACGGTACAAATGCTAACTTATGCTACCGTAGATATTCATTGAGTCTTCTATTAATTCCCCGAAATACTTCATTTTAAAGTTACATCACGACAAATAACTTTACTATATATGTATTTGTACGCTGTCATTAAACGCACATGGAATAATGTAACTTCATTTCCTTGCGTAAGTTTACTAACAAATAACTTGTGAAACCGTTAAAAGTACGTACTGAATGAAAGTTATGCAGTACACAGTAACACGAATGACACATTAATATTAGGTTAGAAATTATTGTTGTATACGCCCAGAACAATCGAGTTGCAGTGGCGACACCTTACGGTAAATCGCAAAAACTATTAAATTTACGATAAAAATGTTCTCAACTGATCTGTAACTATCGGTGTATTTAAAGAATCTATACGCGAATCTACACTTTAAAATTGAATATTTTCAATCGAATTAAAGTTTCATCCAACTCTACTCCCAAATGGATTAAATAATGTAAACACGTTAAACTCCAAAATTACGAAACAAAAATTCTGTACTTCTGTACTACATATTATATTCAGTCTTAAAAATGAAATGTTGACTTTTATATTGTAATAAAGGGTTGCAAAAATACTACACCGTAATCAGATACATGTATTTCAGAACTGTACCCACAATTCAGAACTTTGTCATACGTAAGATATTATGCAAACTTGTTCAATGCAAAGTGAAACGTTGTTTTCAGTTTAGTATCATTTGCACGTGAAGTTTCAAATAGCACTAGTGCTGTCATTAATACAATTGAAAATTATTTCTTCTCGACCCATTTAACTTATTGAATTTTCCATTAGGTTTGATGTACACTCTAAAAAGCTGAGGTCTAGTCAATTACAATTTCAGTATATACAATTGCATGGAAACAGAGTTCTTTAAGTGATTAAAAAAAAAAATCATTAAGCGATCAATGTACAGTCTGTGACTCGCAAATGTTATGTAGTATATTTTTCTTGCTTCTTTGTTATATCTAATACGTGTCGATTAATAGGCAGGTCTTGAATGAAATACATTTTCCCCTTCATGGTGATGAGACAAAACTGTGGAGAGCTATGGTATTTAGCAAAATTTCCATCGATTTCCACATTCGTTGCAAAGCACGAAAGTAGTCATAGGTTCATCAGCTGAACGCGTTTGTACTTGGTTGTAAGTGCAGTTGCGTTTTTTGCATTTTCCGCATTTTAATAAATCAGTTTTCGTTCCTTGTACTGTAGCAAGTTGCGCATCGTTGATTGCTTCCTTTTTAAATTGTTCTCTTAACTGTTTTATCTCATCGCTCGCCATTTCTTCTGCAGTCATAACGGCAAGTCGAGCAGGAGTTATTGCACCAGCAATGAAGTTAGTTCGAAGAGTAGGATTTTTAGCATCGCGTAAATTAGCAACCCTGCTACGCACCTAGGGAATTAAACAAGACATACAAAATTACATTTCTCGTTTACGCAGAAATTCGAAAATATACAAAAACTGAAAATTTACCCTGTTTTTATATCTGTTATCTGTATTTTTAAATTCTGCATAAATAGCTTCCTCCAATTCTTCAGCCAATTCCTCCGGACTAGCGCAACCTTCCATAGCACCTCCATCAACCCTTAAAGCTGATACTAATAATTCTCTACATTTGAGTCTAACAGCATCTGTTGTAGTAGGAGCAGGGAACGTCGATTGTTTCCTTTGAAAATCTTTGTGAGATTTATCATCTTTCATCTTAACATCAGTTCCATCCATATTATCTTTATCTTTTTTCTGATCTCCATCATCCTTATTTTTCTCTGATTTGTCATCTCTCTTCTTTGAACTGCTCGAGGAAGTAGAATCCTTTTCTTTATTGGATCCTAAATGAAGAAATATATTAATGTATAATTTCAATTTACTTAATGAATCATCATTTTTATTTTAATAAACTTATTTCCTTACCAGACAAAAATTTCTTCCAATTTTTTATGAGAGTTTTGGATAACGATATAACTTCTTCATCTCTGCTTGATTTCCTTAATGCATTTACAGTCATACCGATACGTGTTTTAGTCAGAAGTTCTAAATCAACGGGTAACTTCTGTAATATTTTGAGTAACTCCAATGCTTGTTCCTGACCCTGCAATTAAAATATTTATTGTTATTCAATGCAAAGAAACAAAATATAAATAAGGATAAGTCATTGATATTTTATAATATAAATTATATATATCACAACTTAATACTTCTTATGGTATAACAAATTTAGACTTAAAGATATTTATTCTTTTTCCTTTTATCGTTATTTATTATGTAATTTAATATATTCGTACTGCATGCATTTATTTTTAAAACGCATATGGTTAACTTTATTCAATTATATAGTTTGTACTGATAACAGATAATTTTACCTGAACAATAATTTACATAAACACATTCAAAGTACAGAGTAGGTCATTTTTTAATGCTAAATTAACACAACATAACATTTTTAATAATGAGTTTACCTCTAAAATAGGTAATGGAATATGCAATGCATACGAAAATAAAGTTTATAATGAGAATCTGATTTAACCTTTGCAAAATTTCATTAAGGTGTTAAAATTAGAATACTAGATATTTAAGCTCTACAATACATCGAGTACCTTAGATAACGCAAACACCGATTATACACAGAAAAAACGAACACACGAATATTACCCTCCTAAACAAAAATTGTTTTCAATAATACAATCGCGCACGTTGAACGTTTAAACAATATCGTAATAATCGTATTGTAACTTGAAAGAGAGCTTCGTTTTCGGTAAGCAGCTCTAATGTGTCGAACGATACACAACTATCTTTATTTTACTCACTTACTCACCGTCCCGTCACCGCTCGACATCTTGTTCAATTTCTTCTGAATCCGCAGCACTTCTTCCTCGGCACTCATCGTGAAAATTTGATAGATTTTACACAAAAAACCAATATAAACACATGTAACACACGGGACAAGGGAACAACAAACTCCCGAGTACGCTTGTAACCGTGGCTTGCGATGCGGAGTTCGATACTGGGTAGCAACTCGTTGCGCGTTCAGGTTTAACTGTCGCGTGTGAAAACATTTACCTTACTCACCACTAGATGGTTATAAACAGCTACCAATTCTCACAAGTTATCCAAAAACATTTATTAATTTGAATTTTAAAAAACTTTGTTTTGCACGTGGTTACGAAAAAAATGCATATGTTATAAGATGTAACTATTAATTATACTTTGAGGAATAATAAAATTGTAGCTGGTAAATTTTATTGTTTTATTAAACATCTTCATGATATAAAATTCATAATTATATGTATAAATATAATTAATTTTAATAAACTTTAGTATAAATTCGAATGATAATAATTTATTACTCATGCTCACGTAAAATATTATTTATCAATTTAGATTTTTCATTGTGTATAATTGATAAAGTGTTTTACTAATTCCTGCACCAATCAAACGTTTCTTACTTCCAAATTGGATACTCGATAATAAGGACTCCGCGTTGCAATCGGATTCTTGTACAGCATCAAATAACGTTCGTGGAGTTGGATAACATTCGACAATTGCAAAAGCTTTGTCTATAGATATTCCTTTTAATTGTAATAGTTGACGAATGAACATTTCGCTTACTTTAAACATCTGAAAAAGTAAAATGTTTAGTTGCACAAGCATTACTCAATTTATCGTATGATATAAAAATTTCATACCTTCTGCTTAGATGCTGCTTTATTAAACTCTTTAAATTCCATAAGACTGATAGTATCATTCGAAATATCGATTTGCGTAAGAGCTTCCTTTTTGCAGCTTTCCAAATTTTTGTTCTAAAAGAAAAGAAAATCGGTTCAGGAAAGAGTACATTAATTTTTTAAATTGAAATAATTTCTTAACACGAGCTACATACTTTAAAAACTTTATTTAAAATTCTTGTTAATGATGACAAATAAAACATAGAATCTTTATGGGTTTTTGTATATTTCACCGAAAATCCGTCTTGTATTAGAGTATTAATAGAAGCTTGCATCAGTGCTGAATGTGGTATTGTTAATCTTTGACCTTTATCATACTCTTCAATTATATACATAAGATTTTCAATACCAGATTGCTTCAATCGAAACTGTGTGAGACAATTTTCTGTAGGATCATTTAAAAATATATAAATACAACAAATTAGAAATAATTATTGTACTACCTTTTGTTCATGAAACCTTCCATCTGTAATACTTGCACACAAGTCGTCTATTCTCTTCCTTTCTACTATATAAGGTAGAACCAATTCATTTTTTGTGGTTCTACATCTGGCAATCCATGCAAAGTCGCCAACTTTTAAATGACGTACCTCATACAATGTATTAAGTTCTGATAATTCCCGTTTTGTAGCGTCATGTTGTGATTTTGTTTTAACACTAAAATAATTTTTTTTTTAACTTCATAACATATTCATATGAAAGTTTATGAAGTAAAACGTACCCACAAGTTTCTTGTGTATCAACTAGTAGTATTATATCAAATTTATTTGATTCTAAATAGATATTTCTTTGAAGATTATCAGTATGATTTTTTATACAACTTTCAACCTCTTTTGATTTTTTTTGTGGTTTCCTTATGTCAGTATTATTTTCCTTAGATTTCTGTTTTACAGGACTCTTGTCAGGTTGTTCAGTATTTCTTTCATCATCAACAAATTCTACAGTTGGAGATTTACAAATTTGTGGAAATTTACTTAAACTGTGCTGTGTATTTTCATAGCATACTTCAGCTGTTTCTATATTTATATCTCTGTCATTAGGACTTTCTGTATTTTTATTTAATTTCTGTGTAAACAATAATTTTGAACATGTTTGAATTTTCTTTAAATCAGAAGAATTAATTAAATTTACATCAATATCAGTGATTTCACATATCTTCTTTGCAATATTTACTCCATGTTCTGTAAGGTTATACCTATAGGAGATACAGTTCTATAAATATAAAATTTGCTATTATCGCCGATGTCAGTTAATTACCTAATTGGTGCACCTCTCATGGAAATTAAACCAATATCAAATAAATCTGTAATTGAAACTTTTGATCGATGATCACACAATTCTTCTACTTCATCTAGCAATTCTACCTCATTCATAAACCCTAGCAGAATGACAATAATCATATAAGTTTAACATTAAAGAGTCAATGCTGCAAAAATTAAAAATATTATTTGAATAATACCTGGAGAACCAGATTTTTGTGCTTTCTTATATAAAATCAATACAATGGCATACTTTTGCAGATTCCATGATGATAAATCTAATTCTTCAAATACTGCCAGTTCTGTCTTAAAATAAAAAAAAGAGCGTATTAAATTAATTCTATTAAATTATTATATAAATGCACTTACCCTTTGAATATTCTTTGTAATTTCTGGTGATTTATGCTTTTTGTTAGACGCACGTTCCTCATTGTAATCGCAATGTAAACAAACAATATCTTCAGGATCTATAGATCCTTCATTCAGAGCTTTATACTCTTCAAGTTTTCTATCTAACATCAAGCACAATTTTTTGCCAAAATGTTGCAATATTATACAGTCTTTGCCAGATTTTAATGGCAAGGGATATTTTTTTAAAGAAGCTAATGCTTTCGAAAGAGGATATTGTAAATCGGATCTTTTCGATGCAGCCTCTTTCCTCCATTCTTCCAACCAAAGCTCAAACAATGGATTGGGTTTCTTTGGCTTAAGTTTTATTCGTTTCATGTTTAATTACCGTTCTGTATCAGAACATTCAGATATTTTGTTTTTATTAATAATACTTCCAAAACAAAACTCATCGAAACTAAAACATAACCTAGTACAACCTACAGCCACCAACTGCCACCAACGACACGTACGATCTGGCCCCGCACGAACCCGGGCCGGGTTTTTTCAAGCATGCGCACCCAGAATGACCGTTAGCAGTATCGTATCCACGATAACAGGATGGGTGCTATGGCTATTGTTGTGGCTATGAGCGCGAAATCATGAATCCAGGGTATCCCAAAAATGTTGTAACACCTTGAAAGGGGTGGTGCAGGAGATGATTTGAAACAACTTTTTCCTTAGCAAAAATGTTGTCCGAGGCTTCGTTGAGGAGATATCAATGGAAAACACTGACCAATCAGAGCGCGAATATGCCGGTTGAGCGTAGGCTACGCGCTAGGCGGCCGCGCTCATTCGCTACCGCGGCCACTCCATTAGTATACTCGCGCTCTGATTGGTCAGTGTTTTCCGTTAATATCTCCTCAACGAAGCCTCGGACAACATTTTCGCTAAGGAAAAAGTTATTTCAAATCACCTCCCGAACCACCTCTTTCAAGGTGCTACAACATTTTTGGGACACCCTGTATATTGTCCTATATTTATCCTCAATATATGAATATATTTATAAAATTATGCAAAGGTAATTAAGATACCCCTTTTTAGAAGTGCGTATACTTCATTGATGCTATGCTGGGATCACTGCAAGAGTTTCGTCTCTGTTAAACTCTGTAATCATTGGTGATTTCAGTTGATTTACAATGGCGGTATCAGATGTTGTCACTTGTCAGTGACATTCAGCGTTTATCTTAAGTGGAACGGTTTCATAAATGTAAAATTGAAAATGTAATATCAATTGTCATGTGATTAGAATTACTAATACAAAATGGTACCGACCGGTATTCTGTGTATTCCAATTGTTACTGCTTTCTTCTACTGGAATAATCTGTTATGGTGCTACGTTTTCGGTGTGTTAACCGTATCTTGTTTCCTGTTGGGATGTTTAATTGTTATGTTCATAAATATTGCTCTGTCTCCGAAACATCAAACTGGTGCAGGCACTTTAAAAACAGTTGCGGAGATGGATGCTTTTCATAATTTATTAATGGTATGTACTATTAAAAGTTATTGAAAATGGTTATAATACTTTTGAAACATGTATGCATATGTTTTTATCAATACAGTTTTTAATCGTATTGAAAAGAAAGCTGAATCTGCTATATAGAATGTGACATTAACGCTTCTTTGTTGTATACATTTTTCTGTTTATACATATATAGATAAGATAAAGATATCAGCTGTTATAAAAATAGTAATCTATGTAATATATCATTTATCAATGTACATTTAGAAGTATACATTCAGTTCTTATCAAAATATCCTTTTCATTCCTTGATAAGTATTTTAATCCAGAAATTGACATATATTTTTATTGAGATACAATTGTTATTACTTAAAATTTCCTTTACAGATAATAATTGATATACTAATAACATTTCAGGAAGGATATGTGGTTCAAACTTCAAGTACCAAAAAACATACACGTTACCCAATGGTTTTTACTCGAATGGTAGATGGAGCACTGCAAAATTTGTTAGATTTAGTATTTCAAGACTTTGTTGGAGTCTGGCTTGATGAATTGGCTTTTAAGTCTGAACAAATAGTAAACAATATGAAACAAGATATATGGGGTGCAATTCAAAGCCTTCATGATCGCTTATCAAAAGTAGATCATACGAAACTAGTCGTTTATAATATTGTAAATAAAATTACTTTTCATTTCGAAAAAATTAGGATTGCTCAAGCTGCTTCGTAAGTTTCAATAAATTTTTTTTAATTACTATATACTTATATCCAAAACCATACCCAGTACTTTTTTAAAGAATATTACATTTATAACTTGTATATTGTATTTATTACATTAACGTTTAATTAACTCTAAGATGACTACATGATCTTTTTTATATCAAATGGTCCCTGACTAATCTCAATAAAAATAATTATATACATTGAATGACTTTCTTCCTGAATAGGCTTAACTACTTAGGCTTCTAAAATGTAAAACCATTAACTATAGTTTATTTAGCTTATATCTAAATCTGTCTCTACATGGAATTCATAAATTTACTTGTTTGAGTTGGCATACAATGTGTTGAATGTGTAAAATACCAAATGGGACCTTTAATTAGCCGCAGATCAAAATTATTTAATTTCAATCAATTTAAAATAACTTTCAAACTTATAATCATGGTATCGTATTAAAGATGTTAAAAGAGAAAATTGTCTTTCAAGTATTAGCTGAATTAAGTCAATGAGTTATGAACAAAATGGTGAGATCCTTGATGAATCCTACTCAGTTGTCTTAGGGTTAATGTAGAACAATTTCTAACAAAAAAAAAGGGTATAAGAAGTGTGAAATTATATTTAGAATATATTTAAAAGTTTTCCATTTTGGAAATTTTTTTTTCTGGGTACGTTTTCATAAATAACTTGTAGAATAAATATTATAATATGAATAGGTCAGAAGGCGAAGATCCTGTATTTATTTTATCAGCACATTTAATGTCACCTACATCTGAGTTAGATTACTTAAGAAAAGTCAGTGAATTATACATTTTATTTTTATTACCACGTTGTTATTCTCTTGCACCAATGAAATATTTACTGAGAGAAATTCTTGCATGTAAAAGTAAGTTTAATAGATAGAACTATTCAATCATACAACTGTGTATGCATTATACAATTTATTTTATACCTTGTATATTTTTAGTATTAAAACCAGCAATAGATTTAATAACAGATCCAGACTATATCAATCAAAAAATTTTATCATATATCGATCAGCAACAACTTGCAGAAGCTATGCATAGGAAAACTTATGAATATGCAGAATCGTTTGAAGACTTTATTCGGATGATAAAAAGTTCCAAGGATTTAGAAGTTCTTAAGCATATTAGATACAATATTGTTACCGAAATTATGCAAGCTACAACAATACAAAATATTAAAAGAGCACAAGGTTTAGATCCAGACAATAATGCATTTGGAAAATCTGATGTTATTCAAGCTCGAAAATTGAAGAGGTACATCAGTCAATTGACATATGCTAAAGATACATGTGAATGTCACATGCAAACATTAGGATGGAATGGATATCCTGTTCAGGTTACAAAAATACTTTTGTTAGGTATAAGTCAGTATCAAATATATTTAACAATAATGTTTTGTAGGCTACCGATGTACCTGACTCTGCAGTAATTGCAGAAGAACGGATATTGCCATTGCAATATATTTTGGATAATGTAATAGGTCGAAAATACCTTTCACAGTTTCTTGAACAAGTTGCTAGTCAAGATTTGATCGGGTATTGGGCAGCTGTACAAGAACTACGCAATGCAGATAAATTCAATTGGCATCAATTAGGTGCTGAAATCTTTTATACATATATTACGTCTCCTACCGCTGAAATAAAAGTGGATAGAGCTATTCGGAAAAAAATGGAAAGCTTTTTACTGGGTGATATAGGGCCAAATGTATTTTATGAGGTTCAAGATAGTGTTGTTAAAACTTTGGAAGACAAATATTATCCATCATTTGTGGTTAGCGAACAGTATAAAAATATGCAAGAAGCATTACTTAATGAAAGAACAGAAGGTTAGTATACATCTCTTACCGTTATCGTTAAAAATACCATATTATTTACTAAAAACTGTTATTTCTAATGTAACAGTGTACTAAATTCTTGTCATAAATTGATTTTTAGACTTAATAGAAGATCGTCGTATGACAAATGGAACATTATCAGAAAATGTGTCTCTACTTGTTGGAGAACATTCAAACTATGCTCGCTGTAAGTTGGATCAGCTGCAAGAAAAATTAAACAACAAAATGCAGGCTTTACAAGCATTAAAATCCTCGTTAAAACCAGAAAGCAAAGTTTTGAATTTATTAACTAAAGAGGTTGAATGGTTACAAAGTGAGAAAAGACAATTAGAAGCACATTTAACCCACACAGAAATGTGGGCAGAGCATTTAGGTCACTGGAGAGCAGAAGTACAAAGTGCTGAGGTAAACTTTAAATTATTCTTTATTAAAATTTAAAAAGGAAAACAATATAAATTCAAATACAAAATCCTCATTGTTAATTAATCATTTTAATTGCAACTATAATTCCTAAATAGATACCAGACAATGGAGAATCTCCACAATATGTGTTGGTTGTCCACATGATGCAAGATGAAGGTAACAATGATAGTATATGTAGTGGTTGGGTAGTATTGAGAAAATTACAGGAATTTCAAGACCTACACAGAAAACTTCGTCAACTTTGTCCTAACGTAAAAAATTTAGATTTACCATCGCAACCTTTGAAGTTCTTCGGAAAGTCCGATAAAAATAGTTTGGACAAGGATAGAATGCAAATACAGAAATATCTAAATGTAAATTTCCTAAATATTGCCTCTATACAATAAAGGATTGTTTTAGATGTTTCAAAAATTATATTTAATTTTTTCAGTTTGTTTTAGAGGATGAAAAACTGAATCAAAGCGAGGCTTTATATACATTTCTTAGTCCGAGTTCCGAGCATTTAAAATATGCACCTCCATCTCCTAAAAAATCGCGATTCTCTTTATCAACGTTGTTCAAAACGTATGTAGGTATTTTATTTATCACTGCATTCTTTACAAATTTAATTTATAACATTTATTTTAGATCTACTAATAGCAGTGAACTTCGTGATAAAGAAGATGAAGAAGATTATTCGTTATTATTAGACGATACTGATAGTAGTCGATCAGTTATAGATGGATACTTGAGCGTTAACAAAGATGCAATAGCAGAACCTCTCTATACGCTTTTGGGTGAAATTTTTGATTTACGAGGTGTATTTCGTTGGCTTCGACGTTCGTTAATTACTTTTGTCCAAATTACTTATGGCCGAACTATCAATAGGTATATTAATAAAGTTTTCCTATATAACCTAAATATTCCTAATATAACCTTTGGCACTTTAAAGTCCCCTTTGAGCGGTCATCGGAAATCTAGCAAACTTTATTACTGATTATCCAGAATAAACTTACGTGAACGTAAAATTTAAAAATCATTTGCATATTTTCCAATAAAATAGCTCAGAGTGCAAAAGGTTAAAAATATCTTGTTAACATTCGAAATACAACTATCAATGTAATTCTTAGACAAATTAGGGACACTATTGCGTGGGTATTCTCAGAACCGATGCTTCATTATTATATACAATTGTTTATGAAGTCTTGGTGGCCAAATGGCCATCTAGTTTCTGAGACAACTTTTCGTACAGATGAAGAAAAATTAAGAACTCGAGGTGAAGCTCGGAGACAATTCTTAAATAATGTACCTGAAGTTTTAACAAATTTAGTAGGCGCGCAAAGTGCTCAACGTGGTGCAATCAAAGTGTTTGATTCTTTGCAGAATACGAACTTAAACAAACAGTTATTTTATGTAAGTTATTGTTACATGAGTAAGCTAGTATGGTTTACATTTTACTTATTGTACACTTAATTTTTTTGTTGCAGGATATCTTTGAAGTTGTGATGTATGAGGTATTTCCAGAATTAACACGAAGAAAACATTCAGTATAATAAACTTCATTCATGTGTATTTTTTTACATTATTTCAGTAATCAGTATACGTATTTTGTATTAATCTACAAAAAGTCATATTTAAATTAAATAAATTTTATCTGTGTAATATAATAAAATCATATCGGATCAATGTATCCTACGAAAAATGATTATTGATTGACCTTTCTCGGGAGTATCTCATTAAAATAATTGTTTCACATGTATATTCAATCAATCAACTTAGTTCTTTAGATAACAAATTCTGTATTTTATTTACAGAATCTATTGCGATAAACTAATATTTATAGCATATAGAATATTATATTCCATTATAGAATTTATAAAGTCATTTTCCTTAATATCATGTTAGATTTAACTGTTCAAACATATTATAATAGAATTACATGTTACCCTCATAAATTTGTGTAGTTTAGATTGGTTTAAATTAGTTAGTCTAACAAGTTCTTGATAGAGGTCGCAGTATGCGCAGCAGTGACGCCGTGATGTCGGGTAAAAAGGGGTATCTTAATTACCCCTGCATAATTTTACAAATATATTCATGATTTAAGGATAAATGTAGGAAAGTATATAAATAATAAGGACAAATATATTTATGATTTTACGCTCATAGCATACCACAACAATAGCACCCCTCCTGTTACCCTGGATACGATACTGCTAACTGTCATTCTGACTGCGCATGCTCGAAAAAACCAGGCCGGCTAGCATCTCTGATGCGCAGTTTTTGTTGCTTTTTCTTAATTCAAAAACCCCACAATACTGCACAGCACTTTATCTGTAAAAGAATGCATAATATGTTAATAAATGAAGGGAAAACAATGGCTGAGTATTTGGTCGAAAGCGTGGAAGAATTGTGCGGTGACTTTAATAATAAAGTGGATCAAATTAATTTGTTAATTAAGCAAGTAATAATTTTATAAGAAATAGATGTTCAACTTAGTACCATTTGTATATATGGAAATTCTTCAGTGTATATATGTGTATATATAATTATTAATTCTTCATACAATATTTTATATTAAATAAAACAGATGAACTATATATAATTTATATAAGTAAATTTGCCTCACTATGGTTTTTCAAGCTTATGGAAGTAAGGGAAGCAATTAATAAGCATAAAAGAGATGGATATTATTTGGAATCACATTTTTCTGCCTTATCAATGAATGTATGGGCAGGACAAGTCAAATATTGCGAATTACAGAAAAAAGAAGTTCACATTAGAAAAGTATTATCTGACACAACAAAAGGCGTTGACTTTAAATATCAAGAATTAAGAAACTTGAAACTAAAGAGGACAAACATTTCCTTCGAACAATGGTTTTTTTAATTCTTAGTTAATATTTTAAATTACACTATTATTGTGGATAAGAATTTTTCCATAGTATTAAAGAGTATCAAAATGGAAATTTGCATACCAATTATTGCAAATCTTTTTAACTGTAGAATTTTATAATCTTTTTAGCAGTAATTTTCATAACAAATATAGAGGTTACGCAGATAACTTTATGAATGCACAAGTACAATACGTAAGTTTAATAATAAAGATTTTGCAGTATATTGTATTTCCAAATACAATGTCGTAATTATTTATAAGAAATGATTGATAAAATGTCTTTTTTTATAGTCAATTCAAAATTTATCAGAGGACTTGAAGCATTATCAGCAGGAATACAAAAAATTACAACATGAACTGCTATTGCAGTCAAAAGAATTGGAAAATCTAGAACCACAAGATGATCCAATTTGTATAAACACTGTTGAGGATGTAAAAGAAATATTAATAATTAATACTCTAAAGCGTGATACAATGTTAGCACAATAACTATAATTACAAGTTTATAATATTTTATTCTTATAATTTACATTATAATTTCAGCAAATTGATTATTTTAAATTTTTCTTACAGGGCAAGTAATTATTATAATAAAGGGCAAAAAATTAAATTTGCAGAATATACCCTGGAGATAATAGAAAACAAAATAAAACAGCAGAAAGCACTGCTTAACAATTGTTATAAATAATTTGTACCTGTGGTAAGAAATTTATTAATGTTAAGAAAATACTTATTATTATAATGTAATTATTATGTGTTAAATACTTATTATTATAATGTAATTATTATGTGTTAAGTAAATAAATAATTTTAATTTTCGATATACTATAATGCATTATTTTAGCTACATACTTTTGTACCTTTCCTTATTTAGGAAAAATACTACAAATAACATAAAGTATTTTTAAATCTAAGGGTAGCTAGCAAGGTCGCCACTTTCGTTACACCAACAGAGGGTCATATTAGATTAGGTTGTACCCTCAGCGGCGACGGATGAAAATAGTTCCTTCTTCGTCACCTTCTTGTCCCTTTCTTATCTGAAACATATTTGAAGGAACTGTTTCTGTCGATGTCATCTAATATCATATTTCTGCAAATTTTACCATAAATGAAGACTATCAATTTCAGAGTATTAATTTCCTTGAAATCAATTGATTTATTATGTTATTTTTTATTCGAAGTGTTTTATCTAACAATAAATGAAAATTTTTCCATGTTTTTTTTTTAAATATGATATCTTCCATATATCTTTCCTATAATAAAATACGTGTTACTTTAGTTATGAGAACATTATTAAATTTATTTCTGATTTCATATTTTTCATTTGTACATTTTTTTAATTGAAAAGAAAATATCGATGTCTTGCTTCGATAAGAATTCTTCCCGCCTAAACTCTGCAGAAAACGCAGAAAGCGCCAACCGGCGACGAGCCATAATCGTTGGTTAGAGCATTGAATAAGTACATCAGTAACCGGCGTGTTCCGTTGTTTGGACATTTTTTTACATAGATTTCATGGTTTTTCGAGTTGAGAAAACACGATATTTTTAAAATAAGCTAACATGGAACTCACAGATGACAATTTGCTCACACTTAGTGAATACCTAAAGCATTCACTTAGTCCAGAGTTCCATGTCAGACGACCAGGTGAATATAACCTTTCTACTGTTAATATAAACACTTTTAAAAAGAGTTACAGAGCTTTTTATGTATTATTGAGCACATGTTATATTTCTCATTTGCACAGAAGATTCTAAGCTTGAATTGTTGTTATTTATTTGTTTCGCATATTTACCTTTTTTATTTAATAGGTTCATTTTTTCAAAAAAATGTACTTCCATATTATATATTATATATCAACAAGTTTATATATAAACTAATATTCTACAAATAAATTAAATATTGTAACAGAATCATGAATCAGAAAATTAAAATGAAAAATGTCTTATGGATGAAGAATCTTGCTAAAAGCTTTTAAACTGTTTGTTTTATACATTATTATTGTTTTCTATTTTAGCTGAAAAGTTTTTAGAATCTGTTGAAGCGAATCAGAACTACCCATTACTTCTTCTGCACTTAGTAGACAAATCTGAAATTAATATAACCATTAGAATTGCCGGTGCAGTCGCATTTAAAAATTATGTTAAACGTAATTGGAAGAAGGAAGAAGACTTTGTGGATCGCATACACACACAAGACAGAGAAGCTATAAAAAAGTTAATCGTTAATTTGATGCTGCACTCTCCTGATTCCATCCAAAAGCAGTTATCTGATGCAGTTTCTATTATCGGAAAGTATGACTTTCCAAAGAAATGGCCAGAGCTTATAGACCAAATGGTTGAAAAATTTAATACAGGGGATTTTCACGTTATTAATGGTGTTCTACATACTGCACACTCTTTATTTAAAAGATATAGGTACGAGTTTAAAAGTCAGAGCCTATGGACAGAAATAAAATTTGTGCTAGATAAATTTGCTAAGCCTTTAACAGATCTATTTGTTGTAAGTATTTTATTATTAAATTTTGAATGCAGTTGCAGAATATTATTTCTTCAAATATCAAATATTATTTTTTAGGCTACAATGAATTTAACAGAAGTACATGCAAATAATGTAGATGCACTGAAAGTTATATACAGTTCATTGGTAATTCTGTGTAAAGTGTTCTATTCTCTTAACTTCCAAGTGAGTGAAACAAGTGATAGATTAATATCGTAGTGAATACCATTTTTTAAATTTAAATAAGCCATATTTACTATATTTTTAGGACTTACCAGAATTTTTTGAAGACAATATGGAAGTTTGGATGAAGAATTTTCATACTTTGTTAAATACTAATGTTCCCTTCTTACAATCTACAGTATGGTTACATATTAAATTACTTTTGTACTTTCCCTTATAGTTATACTTATGAGTTACAGTATTTTATGCATGTATAGGATGAAGAAGAAGCAGGAGTAATCGAACAATTAAAGTCACAAGTTTGTGATAATATTGGCCTTTATGCTCAGAAATATGACCAAGAGTTTCAATCATATTTACCACTGTTTGTAACCGCTGTGTGGAATTTGTTAACATCTACTGGACAACAACCGAAATATGATTCTGTATGTCGATCAAGTACAAGCGCACGTTTCTGCAAACTATTCTAACAAAGTTCTGTTTTTTTATAGTTAGTTTCGAATGCTTTACAATTCTTAGCAACAGTGGCAGATCGTGCACAATACAGACATTTGTTTGAAAATCCAACTACTTTAAATAGCATTTGTGAGAAAGTAATAATACCCAATATGGAATTTAGAGGTGATTATTAAAAATAGTATATTTAAAATGTATTTTATATTCTTATAAATGTTCAGTATTATTGATTTATAGTAAAAAAAAAAAATGTAATATTTAATAGAATCGGATAATGAGCTATTTGAAGATAATCCTGAAGAATACATTAGGCGAGATATTGAAGGTAGTGATGTGGATACGAGAAGGCGTGCTGCCTGTGACTTGGTTAAAGTACTTTCTAAGTCTTTTGAATCGAAAATAATGGAAATTTTTGGCGCATACATACAGGTACAGATTTGCTGTAATATTTAAGCATGCAAATAAAATTGACATATACATTTCATCATATTTTTATTGATCGATTTCAGGTGATGTTGCAAAATTATGCTGATAAACCCATTGAAAATTGGCGAAGTAAAGATGCTGCAATTTATCTAGTCACTAGCAGTGCAAGTAGAGCTCAAACACAAAAACATGGAGTTACACAAAGTAGCGAACTTGTTCCATTACCTCAATTTGCGATGCAACACATTGAACCTGAATTGATCAAACCAAATGGTAGACACACTTAAATTTTATTCAAGTTTGTAAAACGTTTTTTTATCATTTAATTCGTGACGATACATTTCAGTGAACGAGTTTCCAGTACTTAAAGCTGATGCAATCAAATTTATTATGACCTTTAGATCGATATTACCAAGGGAAATGATAATTGGAAGTTTACCACAATTAATTAGACACTTAAGTGCTACGAATATTGTTATTCACACATATGCCGCTTGTGCGATTGAGAAAATACTTATTATGAAAGGACCTGATAATTTGCCTATGTAAGAAAGTTAATATTTTATTTAATCGTATTACAACTGCCTTGTATCGATGTTTTGTTATTTAAAAAATTTAATTTGAAGTGTTAAAGGAAATGACTTATCACCATTGGCGGCGGATCTGTTAAAGAGTTTATTTGTGTGTTTAACTATGCCTGGTTCAGAAGAAAATGAATATGTAATGAAAGCTATTATGAGAAGTTTTGGTACTCTGCAAGAGGTTGTCGTACCATTTTTAGCAGATCTTTTGCCGAAACTCACCGAAAAGCTCACCATTGTATCCAGAAATCCCAGTCGTCCAAATTTCAATCATTATCTTTTTGAAATTTTTGGTTTGTCAATTAAGTAAGGCTCTATAAATGTCACAAAAGCAAAACAAGGGAGTGTATTGATAATCAAATTTAAATGACTTTAATATTATTTTTAGGATTGTTTGTAAAAAAAATCCAGTAGCAGTTTCATCATTCGAGGAAGCATTATTCCCAATTTTCCAAGGAATTTTACAGCAAGATATTCTAGGTAAAATATTTTATTTAATATTGAATTTGATTGTGACTTTTAATTGATACATTCTTTCAGAATTTATACCATATGTTTTTCAAATTCTTGCTCTACTGTTGGAATTACGAACAACTCAGGATGTACCAGAACCCTATTTGGCTTTGTTCCCTTGTCTTCTATCGTCTGTGCTGTTCGAACGTCCAGCTAATATTCATCCGTTAAATCGATTATTGAGAGCATTCATTAGTCATGGTGCACATCATATTGTAGCGTTAGAAAAGACAAGTGGTTTGTTAGGAGTATTTCAGAAATTGATAGCATCGAAAGCCAATGATCATGAAGGTTTCCTGCTACTGCAAAGTATCATTGAACATTTCGCACCGTAAGTGTTTCTATAACAATGTATCCTGTCTTTTTAACATTTTTATCGGCATTTGTTTGATATTTTTAGGAACGTATTAGAGCCGTATATGAAACAAATTTTCGTACTATTCTTTCAAAGGCTCACATCGTCAAAAACAACGAAATTCGTAAAGGGTCTGATCGTATTTTTTGCATACTATATCATTAGATACGGTTCAACTAGTTTGATTGCGATCATTGATCAAATACAACCCCAGTACGTTGCTTTTACATTCTAATATAATAACTGAAAGTAATTAACATAATTACTTAATAATTATCGTTTTTGCAGAATGTTTGGTATGGTCATAGAACGTATATTAATAGCAGATTTGCAAAAAGTATCGGGCGATATTGAAAAGAAAGTAACCGCTATTGGAATTTCAAATTTATTAATCGATTGTCCTAAAATGTTAGAAAGCCCATACAATTCATATTATCCGCGTTTACTAGCGGCATTAGTAGAATTCTTTGAACTCCCACAAGATCAGAGCACAATATCGGAAGACAATCTGTTACCAGAAATTGACGATGCGCCTGGATATCAAGTAGGATATAGTCAACTCGTCTGTGCAAAAAATCCTCCAAAGGATCCACTAGAAGGTATAACCACAACCATATTTTGTTACTCTTCAATGTATCTTGTTGTGTGATGAATTTCAATAAATAGCAATTGGTGATGTACGCCTACACTTGGCGCAAGGACTAGGAAGATTGCCGCCAGGACAATTACCTAATCTTCTTGGTCAAATTCCGGAGCCCAACGCGAATCATCTGAGAAACTACCTCCAAACAGCTGGCATTACTGTTGCATAATACGAGCTAGACATTCGAGATAGACTGAAGATCCATCTAATTGCTCGGAAGATAAATAATATTGAACTGAATAAACTGTAACGAAGAGGCGATCGATGTTCTTTTCTAGTGATATTTACATTACGAACACTTCAATATTGAATATCGTATCGCTTACCAATCGTATAACATGGAATATTTCAATAAATATTTATCTCTAAAAAGTATAAGAGCTAATGTGATAACGCGAAAACATTGGAATAATCAGTAACTGTGTTATTTGTATGTGAAACATTCCCGAGGAATTAAAATAAATCTGGAGTTTGTACAATAACAAATACGAAGTACACATTTTACATTAGCTAAGTTTTTTTATTTAATAAATATATACATATCTACACGAAATAACATCGTTTTGTCTTCGGCCTGTGAGTAAATTAATTGTTTAAGACTTTAAACTTAAATGTACTAAGTTATACATAGTTAAATACGCTCAATTATACTAGTTTAAAAAGAACTAAACTGCTATTTATGTCGATATTCAAGGTGGAAATGGATCCGTAGAATCTAAACACCCAGTATATATTTTTATAATCCTTCGTCAATAAATTGTACATGTCGATATCCTTTGATTCATGGCTACTCATTGAGATAAATTCCCCAGTGACAGAATTCTCTAGTTACCACACCCCGAATATCAGACCCCCCTTACCTATAGTAGCAGTTTATGCTCGGTCTATATTTTCATATGTCTATGGTTGAGCTACGCCACCTGGGTGCAATATGCGAATAATTTTCATTTTTCCGGGATCAGGATGAGCTCTTTGACTATATATAATCAATGGATCAGCCGGTATCAGCTGGCTGAGCCAAACAAAATCAACTCCGAATTCACTTCAGTATGATTCACTTTTTAGTTCTAAGCGATTTGAAGTAAGAGATAAGAGGTACAATGAAATAATTTGTACGGAATTTACATCTATGGAAGAATGTTGCAAAAGCGCATTGACCAATATTTTAAATCAACAATTAGTAAACGAAGGTCCAATGTTATGACTAACGTTAAAAAGAGTTCTGGATTAAAAAATATCCCATACTCAAGAATTGTAAGTTATTCTTTTATTCTTATCGATTGTTTGTATTATTATGTACATAACACTTGTTGTTTAGTCTTACTTGTATTATTATTTATAGAGAAAGAAAAAGAAAAATGAGGAACAAAATACTTCATTGTCTCAACGTAGTGTACAATCTGATAGCATGTCAAATTGTACAATCAGACATGAAAAGGTTAATGAAATCGAGGACATTGATACTGATGCTATAGAATTGCTATTTCAAAGTTGTGGTACAATAGAAAGGAATGATTCGTCATTGTGTAGAAATAATGATATAGAAGAATCATCTAAAAATGTGGTTGGTATTAAACATGTACAGTCATCACTTACTGATACAAGTGATATAATAAAAAAGAAAATAGTAAATGATAATGAGATATGTTTAAGAACACCAAACAAAGATAATAATATTCACTTAAAAAGGACACCAAATAAGAGATTGAGGACTCCTGACAGTAATAATTCTCCAACAGCAAACTGTCATGGTTCCATTTCCCCATCTAAAAGGTCAAAGTATTCTCCAAAAGTTTCAATTACAAAAAATATAACACCAAAAAAACTGTTTGGTCATACTACAGATTCTGATATTGTAATAAAAGCAATTGAGTATATGAATCTAGCAAAGGAAGGTGCTATTCCAAAAAATAATTTTGATTTAGAAGAAATATATTCTAGTGGCACATTTGATTATCAATATGGATCCGTAAACACTAAGACTTCAATGAAATATGAATTAAATGAAGTAATTTTCTGTAATGATTTAAAATCAAAAATTTTGTACACTACAATTTTTACTGTTCTTTCCAATCCAATTAATTGTGGTTACTTTGATGAAAAGGAATTGGACTTCATATACTCCATTGTTACTCTTCCTAAAGAAGCTCAAATGCTCCTGGCATGTATGATAAAAAGAAAAAGAACATGGTATAGGAAAAGTAATATAAAGTATCCAGAAATAGCTTCAGATTTACACAATGTTTTTAAACTTCTTGCCTCACAATCTGTTTGCACATTTGAGATTAAAACTGAAAATATATCTACCTTGCTTGATTTACTGCAAGTTGACGAAATTCGACAACTTTGTAAAAATATGAAGATAGATACTAAAGGAAAAAAAGAAATTATGATAGGAAAACTACTAAAATTATCAAAGAATAAATCTTTGTTTCCTGGAGCGAAAAAACCTAATAATATTTTGTATACTTACATTCTTGATATATTAGAGTATTGTATACGCATAACAGACAGAACATGGAATCTTATTGACAAAATAATTACCTTACTGATACCAAATCAAGTTCCAAAAATGAGTATAGCAGATACATTTTTTAAGCTCTATGATAATTATACAGAAAAAGTAAAATTTCCGAATGTTCCTGCTACTCAGTTTCCAATATTTTCTTGTGAATTACATTTAGTAAGGTGAGTATTTTCGTAGTGCCTGAATATAATGTTACTAAGTTAGATAAAAAAGGTACTTAAATTTATTTGAACTTACAGTTACATTCAAGCTAAATCTGTGTTGTTTAGTACATTGCAATCTATTGAGAAAAAAGATTGGAAGAATGTTCAGTACTATGGCAATTCAGCTATGGAGATATTGCCAAATATATTGAAAGTTGAATCATTAAGGTACCTGAAAATATATACCACTTTGTTGAGGATAAACTTTAGTATTATTTATAATATATAATAATAAACATTTTGTAGACTACAAAATTCTACGCTTCCCATGCATGTAAGACGTTTTATGCCTGGATATGTATGGCTAAAAATACTTTCAAAATGTATAGACGCGTTTAAAAAAGATAAAGACAAAAAGCGAGTTATTGAAATTCTAAACTTCTTAATAGAACAAAACTGTCATATGTCTAGAAGTAAGGGAAGATGGTACAATGAATTGGCACTTATTAAAATGGTCCATTATAAAGATGTGGAAGCTAGTGCTTCGATAATAATACAAGCCTTAGGCACACAAAATTTATCGCGAGTAGATAAAGTAGAACTTCTAGAAAGAGCCAATAAAATTTATAAAAGAAAGACAGGAGTAAAGTCTCTTACAAAATTCAATATTAATGAAGTTTTAAATGATCATAATGATCAAATGCCAAAATACAAAACTCCATCTAATACTATTAATGCTTCAATGATGCCTAAGTAAGTTTAGTTGCACCAATGAGTTTTTCATCAAATGACAAATAATATAATTTACTTATTTTTTATTTATTTTTTTTAGGAGTGCTGCAGGGAGTAAAAGTGTCTGGTGTATAGAAAGTAATAGCGAAAGTCAAATGTATGGATCAGTAGAAATGCTTGCATCATATCATTATTGTGAACAAGGTTTTTCAAATGCATTACACTGTGAAGGCGAATTGCCAATTCTTTTATTCGTTACTTTATTTTGGGAAGAACTTTATGATATTCATATTCCTGGAGCGTTCGTAACTCCATATCAACATGCACCAGACGATTTATTCACAGAACATTTCTATGAAAATAGAAAAGAGAAATTGGACATGAAACTTCAGATAATTAATGATTTCGATCCAGAATCTTTAAGCATGTACATGGAAACAAGATTTAAAACATTTAGTCAATATCAATCTATAATGAACTCAAGCTTGTTGAAAAGTAGTTCACAGTTGAAAGTATGCATTTTTTTCGTATGACTTTTCACAATATACTGTATAATATAAGAATATATGAAAAAATAACAAAATAATTTTTGCTTTTAGGAAATAGTATGTTGTATAGGAGTCCATGGTATCATAGGAATTTGTAAACGACTTATAGAAAATTTCAAACTGTGGAAGGCTGGATTTCCTGATTTAATTGTATGGAATTATAACACTAAACAGGTAGACATTTACACAATAAATAATATTGCAAATAAATAATTTTATATTTTTCAAATAAGAACAGTTTATCTACATACATTTTTGTATAGCATACATATTATCTACATACATTTTTTTTATAGCATAAAATTGTGGAGGTAAAAGGTCCTAGAGATGTTCTTTCAACAAAACAACAATTATGGTTGGAATATTTGAACCAGCTAGGACTTAGTACTGAACTATGTCTAGTACGAGGTAAATATACAGTTAAGAGGTCAGAAGGTCTTAAATTTACACATTTGTAGATTTAAGGATTTAAAGCTTCTGTTACTGTAATAGTGCAGGGTCCTTCAAAATGATACCTTCAAAGCAAATAAAAAGAATTATTACTCTGTTACAGATAAATTCAGTGCAAAAAACTCGATGGAAGATCTGGATGACCATGAATGAATATTTTGCATATTAACCTCTATTTAAAAGAATTATTCCAAATCTGAGAGATATAATGCTTTTAAACGCTTTAAAATACTACTTATTTTTAATGTTTTTCTACAAAAACTGTATTAATATTCTATTCATAGAGCATGTTAGATAGTTCCGAATTTAACTTACATAAAGTGTCTTGTAGCAGGAGTTGATTCTAAGTTAAATTCAGCAACAGGTATACCACGATTTGCTACTTGTGGTGCAAACATTGCTGCAGGATATACAATCGATGATGTACCAATGACCAAACAAGTGTCACAATTTTCTACAGCATTAACTAGTATTTTAAACAAGAACAATATTTTATTAACACAACAAATTTTTACCTACACTATTTGTACAACATTGTAATATATTGTTATAAAGTATATATTGTTGAAATGTACTTACAGGCTTCCTTTAATACATATTCATCTAAATTTTCACCAAACCATACAATATGAGGTCTCAGCAAACCTTTACAGTTTTCTTTTTGACATAAAGGTAATTCATTTTTTGGAATATTAGAAATCATAATGTTTGGATCTGGAGATCTATATATACTAATATAAATAATATTTACAGCATAGAATCTATGTAATAGCTTTTACAATCATATTTTACCCTTTTCCTTCTAATGCAGGACATATGGGAATATTTGTATTTACAGCAACCTCATTGCAAACTGTGCAACGAGTTTTATAAAGCGAACCATGAAGTTCCACCACGTTACTGGCACCAGCACGCTGATGAAGTTCATCAATGTTTTGCGTTATAATGGTGACATTTTTACCTTCTTTTAAGGCACGATCTTGAAAAGATGCTATTGCTTCATGAGCCTACAAATACCACAGTAAACACAATAAAAGTATTAGAATGCGTTAAATAAATGAAATATATTATGTAGTTATATTATCTAAATACTTTGTTGGGTTTAGCTTCGTTTGCCACTCTTCTGCGGTATTCATAAAATTCCCAGACTAAAGAAGGATTTGCCGTAAATGCTTCTGGGGTTGCAAGATTTTGGGCTTGATACTTCCTCCAAAAACCACCGGCACCACGAAATGTGGGAATACCTGATTCCGCCGAAATTCCGCTACCAGTTAATATCAACACATGTTTTGCGTTGGATAACGCTTCTCGAAATGATTTCATGACATTCATACTTCATATTTGAAGCATGGATACACGAATAATATTATTATCATGCAACAATCTGCAATGATCAGCAACAATTGTCAGGCAACAATCGTACATCAATCGTACATACATATTATTGAGTTCACCAAAGAGCATAACTGCCGGAGAACCGGTTTTCGTTCTTTCTGCACATCCTTGCCCTGATTGGCTGTACTCTCCCTCTCACGGCTCTCACGCACATGCGCGCTGCGTCTTGACGCGCAGTGACGCGGCGTCGGTGACGATAGGTATCCGCGGAGTGAGAATATCGAGGTTCAACAAGTTCCCCCACTACCTTCCAACCTGCGCGAAGCAGTATGGACTCTGGTGAACTCAAGTGTACGTGCATGATTCTTTTAAGCGTTTTGATTGGTCTAACAAGGAGAGTGCAAGACCTTCAATTCACCAATTTCATTGAAACTTTGTACACTTATAGATTTCGCTCCTCTGATTACGAATATATACCATTATAGGGGCAGACACTCAATAGCTTTTGAGATATTTGTAATTAAAGTTTTATTATTACCTTGATGTACAAGTGTAGTTGCAGCAATCGTCAACTGTAATGGAGGCGCACCGGTAGAGTACCAGACTCGTACGCCGCTGACCGTGGTTCGTATCCTTCCTGGTAAAAGTTTTTTTTTTGTTCTAATTAATTTTTCTTTCGTTGGGCTCATACTATGTATCCCCCACAGAATCTTCGTGCGTTATTTCTTTGCTTCGTCGAACTTCTCGTCTTACGTTTATGGTGACTGTTTATATTATTGTTAGAGCCGATCAGGCGGCTTGCACGCTTCGAAATGAATTCTTTTCGATTACTTTATAATATATTATCGGAGGATTAATATTTTTACTATATAGTTTACCATTCTGAATGTTCGTGTATGAAAATGAATTAATTAGAACAAAAAAAAAACTTCTACAAGAAAGGATTCGAACCCCGGTCAAGCGGCGTACGAGTCTGGTACTCTATCGGTGCGCCACCGTTACAATTGACGATTGTTGTAACTAAACTCGTACATTAAGGTAATAATAAAACTTTAATTACAAATATCTCAAAAACTATTGAATGTCTGCCCCTATAATGGTATATATTCGTAATCAGAGTAGCGAAATCTATAAGTGTACAAAGTTTCAATGAAAGTGGTGAGTTGAAGGTCTTGCACTCTCCTTGTAAGTCTAAGGTTTGCAACATGTTAGAAACGTATAGAAATAACCATGCATTACATTAGAGCATGCCGCTGACCTTTTAACTCCGTGACTATTATAGTCAAAGTTTTGATCAGTCTGCATTGTAGACTCTACAAAAAATTTAGTCCAGTTCCGATTTATCCTATCAACTTTTGAAGCTTATTATACGTATTTTAACACTTTACCGACCGATCGTGTCTCGCAAACTGATTTACCGGCTTGGTAAAAAATTGATTGTTTCGAAGCGCACTCTTTATACAAGGACGATGAACGATGACTCTGAGAACGTTAGTAAAGACGAATATAAATATTTACGTATCGAATATTAGTCGTGTCGTTACAAAATTATGATATTTATATTATACAAATTACTTGTGAATCTAATGATACATTAGTCTAATCATTGGGATGTATAATAAGACGAGCGACATAGAATATGTGACGGTAAAAAAGGTATGATAAATCATTGGGAAATTAATCGACGCATCTGTCTAATATGTTTATTTCCTTCTTTCCTCAAAATTATTTAAGATACGAAGGACTTTTGGAAATACAAACTTAAATGAGAAGTGGGGTTGCCCCCACTCGCCGCTTGGCGGCGCGAGCCGAAGGAGTCATTCGTTCCGTGGAAATTGGCGCGATACGACGTGCTGAGCGTTTCGCAATTAACTTGGTACTTATTTTCTACCTGCTGTCTTTTGATCTCTGCTAATTGCTATTACTACTTTCGTTTACTCTATCTCTATATAGTGCTTTCATCTAATATTGGTATCGTTTCAATTATAAATTCGATGAGTATAGCGAGAAAAGTTCTATCGGTTTCGCGCGTCTTTTTTACTCGATGTTAATTGATACTATGCCTCTAACTTAAATTACAGTCTTTTACGGGTTATTTCGAGTCCGACTGTTCTTTTATTATAATATAACTGTATTTGTGTGAACAAACATGCTTTAAACTAATCACGTTTTCCTGTTACAGGACTCTGATTGAAATTTGAACGGGAATTTCGAGTCATCGATGCTACAATTCTTGGCGTTTGATTCAAACAGAATCTCATCAAGAACGGTGAAGTTTGCAACTTATTCAAACGAAACGGTATCATATTTATTCATATTTTTACTGTCTTTTGTGCGAATTCTTATCGATCGTAAGTATGTTACATGGTTTCATAACGTACCAGTGTCACGATGAAACGAACAAAATTAATACAAACTTTATTCAACTCGAAACTTTGTGACAGTTGAGAATGGCGTCGTGTTACTGTAATTGGTCGCGGTTGCATATTTTCTGCTATCATTTTATCCAATTTGATTGATTTTTTCATAAACCTATCTTTCATTATAATTGCGTTTTTGTTGAATTTTTAGTAGCAAGTTTAAATTCACGTTAAATAACCAACGAATTCTGATTTTGCAATGAGTATTGTAATACTTACACAGTCAGTCCCATAAGTATTCGTACCCTCTGTTTATTCAAGAAACTCTAATTAAATGATAGGTTCGACATTTCCAAATAAATTTTTCGTTAGAAATATGTACACGAATAAACTTTACATATAAATATATTGATAACGAAAAAGTTTAAACAAATTTTGTCGATAGATATAAAGGGCATGAATATTTATAAGACTGACTATATTTAAGGACACGACACATACAACAAACACATGAACATGATTAAAATTTTTATTGGGTTGTTCGAAAAATAATTTCATTTTATTGCTGATATTTTATATATTTTTACATTTATCATACAATGGGTGAAAAAAGTATTCGTACACCGATCAATTTCCAAAAAAACAACTGTGTAAAATTGTAATTTATTAACTCATTTTTTATAAACATCGACATTCTACATATTCTCGGAAATGTCTAAAATAGATAGATTACAAAAAAAAAATAGCTATTTATGCAAGTTGCGAAATTAACAAGAAAAAAGCAACTAATCGATGGAAATGTTGAAGCAATAAGTATTCGGACAATTGTTTAAAAGTAGTTTACTGGAAATTTTATGTTTTCTAATTCGCACAAAGCAATAAACTAATGTGTTTACGTTACAAACTCTGCTGTAAATGGTTCTTCATAAGAATCGTACAAATACTTATTGCTTCTGTACTTTCTCCACTTTTCGCATCTTTTTGTTAATTTCACAAATTATATTAACTAGTAAATGTTGTTTGGACTATATCTATCATAGAGACTTTCGAGAATATGTAAAATATCATTGATTACAAAAAAAGATGTTAAGAAACTGCAATTTCACACAAAAGTTCTTTGGGAAATTGATCGGTGTACGAATACATTCTACACCCACTGTACATATACATTAGTCATTATGCAGGCAGGTTATATTTACATTGAAGTTTGAGCGCTCAAAAGGCCCCATTATTAATGGGGATGCCGGAGTATGATGAAAACAAATAAAAACAAATGCAAATACAAAGTAATATGAAGGAAAAATTAAACGAATGTATTAGGTAAACTAGAAAGTAACATCGTTTTTAAATACTTGTTTAAAAACTTGTTTACCACTCAACTCGTTGATTTTTATCGATCTGGCATTGAAAATCTGCACAATAGATGACAAAAGGCTGTTGATAACGATGGCGATTGCATAACTGATTAAAAATAGAAATTTATTAAAAATCTGTTTGAATTTAATGTAAAAGAAACGACATTACTTTCCAGTTTACCTAATAAAAAGCAAACAATTGTAGGATTAGTATATTAAGTATTATAGTCAAGTTATACGACATCGCAACCCTGTAAATAAAGTTCATTCAATCTTATGGCTTAATGTAGGCTATTTATTATTAATTCTGTTAGATTTAGTAGTTGTTCGATTTGGCATAACAGCAAAAGAATAAGGTCTTGTAATGAGGTCTCGTATTCGAACCGAAACGTAAAAAAAGTATAAATAGTTAATTTATTTCTATTGCTAATATTTCTAGAGTAATTTTAGGATTGATCACAGTTAGCTTATTAACGTTATATTATTATATTGTAAGTGTCGTTGCAACGGGTAAATTTATACAAATTTTTTGTTACTTACTGGTATCGTAATGCCTAATTAACAATAAAAGGGAAGACATTCTCGGCAAATCGGTATATCGGTATTCTAATCCCAATTTATAACCAGAGTTTTCTAATTCACAGAGTTTATTTAGAAAAAATAATCTCCTTGACACCCTATTTCGACCCTATTAATTTTTTGGTGTTATTTTGACATACTTTGTTCAGTAAAGCTGCTACATGTCTAAGTGCCTTCTTAAGTGAAATTAACATTTTTAATTTACTTTTCTATAATAACTATTAATTAAAAATATAGTTACTAACAAATTTCATAATTAGTATGTATGAGAAGAACAAAGTATTGTACAAAATGAACACTTGTTTATGATATCACGTCAGGTGCTTCAACAATGAAAAACCTATTATTACTAAAATATATTAATTAAATTAAAATTATAAACTGTTAGATGTACGATATAGTCAGAAATATCAAAGAACGAGAAATTCAACATTTTTTAGCTAGCTACATCAGCGTCACCTGTGTTACCGTGTGATTAGGACCCGCACTTTTATGGCGTTTTATAACAATTTGTTTCCCATCGTTCCTGGGGATTTTCCAATTTTTGCAAAGCAGTTCGTTGAATGTTTTTCTGAACTGTCTACTCATTGTGCAATAAAGGATGAAATTTATAGCAGAATTTACAAGGGCCAACGTATCCATGAGGTCATCTGTAAGTTAATAAATCTTTAAGTATTGCTCAGATTATTGGCTGGAAAAAAAAAAGATTTTTGATAGTTTTTTCATACTGACCTAACATCATGTAACAAGTTTGAAAGAAAGTTCTTCCTAACAACACACTTAAAAGTCCCAGAATTCCTTGAGGAAATTCTGTCAATAGAAAAAGGAGCAAAACAACAAGTAACATCATGGTAGTTCTATCGGTTTGTCTTTCCTTCTTCATTCGTCTAATACACTTCATTCCATCCAGATTTTTCATGTGAATATTCTTACAATTAGTTAGTTTCCGTCTTCTTCGTTTCGCTTGCAGTAGAACTCGAACGAGTTTCAAAATGACAATCGTTAACACGAAGCAGGGGAAAAGTTTGATAACGATACTATAGATCCAAAAATTCAATTCTTCCAGTATGTTGTGATTTTGTGCAGTATCTGTTAATTTAACAAAGTAGAGAGTCGTGTTTGTTCCGTTTACTAACGATGAATCTAGAAACAGAAAATGTTGTAATACTTGAACTTTCGCTGTAAAATTGAAATTTTATTTACTTTTAAAAGTATTCCTACATTTGAACATTGTAAATTTTGTAGAGTGTAAACGATTTATAATTGTAATATAATACAAATTATTGTATCGTATTATCGATTTAGTCTCTGTTATTTCAAAAAGTGCACCATAAACGTTAGCCTTTTCTCAGTGTAGTATGATATAAAAAGGGTGTTGGGAAGCGCAGTTATAAATCATTAAAGAAGAATTTTTTATATATAAGAAGACATTTTTTCTGATGCAACAGCAGTTATAATTATAATTAAAAAATGTTAAAAGTAATTTAATACTTGAAAGAAACGTTGCAGTCGAAAACCTTTCGAGTAATAATTTTAATGTGAATTGTGTCATGTGTTATATATGAAATCAAATGTCTTCTTTATATGAAACTCTCATCCATAATTTAGAATATACATAGTTTACGTTTACGAAGAATATCGTTTTTATTATATTCAAAGAAATAACAATTTCTGTTCGGAGGGATAAGTGTTCTCTTACGAAAACATTAAAAAATACTGATAAATGCACGTTTTTTTCACAAATCGTAAAACCATGAAAAGTATGTGTTTAAGTAGAGTAGTGCTCACCGATCAGATTTGTATTTTGAATACTCATTCCGTCGGAATCTAGAATCTCCACTTGCTCTCTTACTTTCGTCGTAATATACAATGGCACGCAAAGCACAGGGCAGAAAACGTACGCCGTCAGAATCGCGAAAGTAGTTCTTTTGTAACTGCACCACTCTGTGGTTTTCTGTGGTCTTGCTACTGCCACGTATCTCCATACGCCCAATATTAAAGTTAAACAAATCGCGATTGTGTGACACACCTGCGAAAATTAAGCCTTATGAATTTATTTCTGATACTTTTTATCATTTGAAAGGTTTGATCAAAGTTTGAATATTCATTTCTCTGCTTTTCTTTTAACAATTTCTGTCTGGAATATCAAAATCACTGTATATACCGTTTTTCTTTTTGACTTTATTTCAGTTTACATAATTTTCACCCCTATCATTGATACATATTAAAAACGGATACTTTTATAGAAAATAGAATCCCAAATAACTTGAAAAGATGCTAAATCCACTTTGAACGCGCGGTAGATATGTTCAGATAAAAGAATTTTTACAGAATATAAGTGATTGACATTCAATGTTACTTAATACTTGAGACCTTTTTTATATTTAAAAAAAAAAAAAAAAAAAATTTAAAGAAGTAAATATTACAAGTTTCCAAATTTTCGAGCTTTTTCAAAAATTGCCCCATTTACGGTTATTTGTTCACTTCTCCATTGAACAAATCATTGAAATACAATTGTAGAAATACTTTTTAATAGTTACTGTCCGTTTCTTTTTCTTTTGGTAGACGTTGCACCACCACAATTCTTCTTGCATTTTCCCAAGGTTCAAGTTTTGTTAATTATATGTGTCTTTATTTGGCCGGTACACTCACTATGTCAATGTAGTACTGCATTATTGTAAATAGATTTTATCTTGCAGAAGAAAATATGTAAATACTTGCATGATTATATATTTGCAGTGTTGTGATAGGAAATATACGGTTTTACTACATTTGATTAGATTAGAAAAATATTTCATTCGTTTCTACTTTTGAACTCTTATCGTTAACAAAATCATCAAGAGAAGGCAACGTCTGTAATTCTACTTGTGAGATAAGTGAATCGGTTGTTACCTGTGAGAAGAGCGAATGAAATAACACAAAAGACGCCCATCCGTAGGTAAAGGTGTCTCTTCTTGATCGATGGTATAGGTAGATATGAATGGAAAAAGGAATGTAATCGATCATTACAAATAAATCAGCCACGGCCAATCCCGTTAAAATTAAATTCGTTGGTGATCGCATTTCCCGTCGCGTTAGAACGAGAATGTTCAAAATGTTTGCAATCGAACCAAAGATACAAACGAGAAGGGAAATCCATCCATGCACATGAGAATAATGCGAATGAAAGGACGATAAATTGCAAACGTAATTGGTCGATGAATCGTTAAAAGTCATGTCTCTTGGAAACGGACTACTTCTGTTTTGATTTTATTAACGTATTTCACCGGTGTCTATCGGTGAAACAATTTCCTTAAACGTAATTATTCGAATGCGGGATTCAATAATTTTCCACAACATTCGGATATCTTCTACAGAACGACAATTGTTAATTATATTATCTTGGTCCTCCAAGTTAAATGTCGTGAACGAAGATTCTTTAAATAGTTCGGTAGTAATTCATGGTTTCGTCGTAATTACTTTCCCCACTCAATTGGAAAAACTTCTAAAGTGCGTCTGTAAAATCCTTGTTTGAATAGTCGTTCCAATTTCTTCGAGGAAAGTGTATCTTAAATCAAATTCCTTGTATCTTCGTTTTGTAGAATATATTTAGCATTGTTTGTTATTCTTGTCTTCCTCGATCTTTAGAGTCGTCTTATGTGTTTTGACGCAATTTCGCATGTTACAGTTAGACAATCCATTGGTCGTTCGCGAACATTTGTTTTCGATTACTTTTTCTTCTCAAAAAGTTGTTCGTATACTCGTTCTCTATCTTCGTAAATTAAATTCTTCAGACCTCGTCTACGACATTGAAAAAGTGTTTTTTTATACAGCATTTTTTTTATTTTCTGGAACTTCAAAGAAGACAGTCCTCTAAACTCGATACACTTTTACATCGGGACAAAGTACAATTTCGAAAAGTTTGTTGGTTTCATCGGGATCCTCCAATTTTCACTCAATGATCGAAGAACATCCACTTCCTATACTTTCAATGTAACTAACAAGGAATCTCTTGACATTTCACATAGTATTTATTTTTGTTTCAAGAATACTTTTATTACAAATTATTATACCGAGTGTAGCGTTTAGTGTATCGTTGATAAAAACTTTAGAAGTTTGATTCGTCTGTTTTTAAAATCAAAACAGAGATAAAAGATGCTGCGGCGACGTGGTAAACACTCAAATAAATTTGGTATTGTTTATCGTATACATTTTTTTGTATTTATTATTATATCGATAATTAGAAATGTTTAAATTCGTTAAAAGTTACACTGCTTTCCCACGACAATGTCCGAACGTCGCGACGTCGATCGAGCTAATGCCGCGCAACCAGTGCGAACGATACGGTTAAATCGGGCATTTTCAAAATTCAAAAATTCGACGAATATACGATACCACCGACGTGCCACCTAACGGAATGATGGTGCAGCAGGCACATACTGACGTACGAATCGGGTTCACGTGAGCCTCGGTATTTCAGACAGTTTCAGAGAGTCGAGGAAGAAAGAAAACACGAGTCTTAAATATCAGGCAAACTGTCCGTAAACATCGTAAAATATGATTTCGATTGCTTCCAGCAGCAGCGTTTAGTTTATCTTAGCAATTGTGAGTCTCTCCTTCTCCTTTTGCCCATGATTCATCGTTTTACGACCCGTGTCGGTATTATAGTAAATCAAGTATTTTTCATTTATACCTTCCGACCTATAAAGAAGGATGGTGTAATCAAACATCCAACAATTGCGAAACTATTGTCAAAATTTATTTCTACTTAAAGCTATTCATTGTTTCATCGATTACTTTATTACTAAGAAATCCACAGTGGGGTTTTAAAGAGCAATGTTTTTGTTTGTCCGCTTCTCTCAGTATAATACAAAGAGGATGTTCAACCCCATCGTAGCTAACCACAAGATTGTAGTTGTTTCGATAGACAACGAATTTCCTCGTGAGAATGAAAATGTTGAAAATAGTCTGGGATAATAGTCTAGATAGCCTTCGTGTTATTTACAGTGGCGGTCATATACTTACGTACACTTTATATTTTAACTTTAAAACCTGAGTTATTTCTACAGAGCTCAGATAGTCGTATCAACAATTTATTTCTATGAGTATTAAACCTTGATGTACATATCCGCAGTAGAAATTTTACTTATCTCGAGAAAATAAGTACTTTGAAAATGTTTTTAAAAATTTAAACAATATACAACATATTAAGCATCATGGAACGCCAGACGATGTTCCTCGTAAAGCAAGACCTCGAAAAACTGATCAAAGAACTGATCGCAAGTATCACCGATTATCTGAAGCGGACAGATTCAAAACTGCAGTTTCCATCCACGATGAAGTATCAACAGATCTTTATGAAGAAATAAGTATTAAAACTGTCCAGCGAAGACTTAATGAGGTTCAATTATACGGACGCGTTGCTAGAAAGAAACCGTTCATTTCAGAAAAAAATCGTCGGGCTAGGATCGCTTTCGCGGAAGAACATTTAAACTGGATGCCCCAGCAGTGGTCCAGAGTAATCTTTACAGATGAATCAAAATTTAATCGATTTGGATCTGATGGCAAAGTATACGTGAGACATCGCAAAGGAGAAGAATTTAATAACAACACTTTTATGATAGTAAAAGGTACACGTCCTATTCATCGGATAACTGGAATCATGGACCGATACGTGTATTTGGATATTGTAAAAAATGTATTGCTTCCATTCGCCGAAGAATACATGCCAAAGGAATGGATCTATCCAGCTATTTTGACATCTTATTGCGTATATTGTAAACTTATAAAAAATGTAACTGATTTTCTTATACTTGTTTAATGTATAAGTGTACAGGAAATAATATTTAATTTTATTAACTGTACGTGAGTATATGGCCGCCACTGTATACACGACCTAGTAGTGAGAGGTATAAAATAATATAATACACAGAAAAGGAGTCTTGTATGGTGTAAACAACGTGTATGCATTTTATTTCAACATTGAACATTCACTAATGTGTATACAATATTAAATATATCTATATATACAAATATATATGTATATATATATTTGCGTATATGATATACATATGTTGATATAGTATTATCGTTTATGTATACAAGAACATCATTTACTTTGCTGCTGTTAATGTATACACGTACAATGTATGCATTTAATTAGTCAATATGATAATTATTCTAATGTATAATTAATTATACATATTGTATACCACTCTATCACCCTCTAATTGTGTCGATAAATACAATTTTTAATAAATTACCTTAATCATTTATCGGTTTCGTGGATAAAATTTTGCCTCGATTAATTGTATACACACACACGCGCGTACAACTAATAATTTTTGTCTGCATGCACGCGCATGTATAATATATTCCCTGTATCTTACTCTCGTAATCATCTAAGAAATTACCTACTTCTATATATTTGTTAACTAACTAATTAATTGGTAATTTTTCGTTTTCTCTCCCGTCCGCGTCGTCTACAGTTGTTTTTTCTTATATCACAATTACCGTGTATCATCGCGTCGAACGATATTATTCGAAATTCGCAAATGGTTGTTCTTCTTCTTTGTTTTCAAGGTCGTCTATGACCCTTTGATAGACGCAAGAACGCAGCAACAATTAAACTTAGAACAAAGGTTATGACCTCAAAAACTTGTGGGCGTTGTAGGCGTGATTGTATCGTTTACGAACATAGTAAACGCTGACGATACTTTCTCGTCGTAAAAATAGCAGAAGAACTACAATTTTGCAAAAACGAATACAAAAAACGAAATTTACGAAGCAATCGAAGAGTTTCATTTGCCATATGTACACGAGCTATAAATATCGTACCAGAAATTAAATTCGATTTGTTTTTCAAAATGAATTTAACGCGTTCAAAAGCAAAATAATATTTCTCCTTCGTTTCGGTGATGCAGCACTAATTTTTAATCATACCTTAAGTTAGTCAATTTCTCGAAATCGAAATTAGTTAAAATTAATTTAACAGTTATTGGCTTCGTTAATTTCAACTCTTAAGTTTCACAGCTCGATTACCTAACTATAATTAATTATCATTATCAATACTGGATAATGATCGCTTATGAATCGTATTTATTGCTGTTGTTTCGTGCATTAACGTACATTGATATCGTGAGAAATAGCGCTGAGTAACATAATTATATAAAAGGGTTACAATTGATAACAAAAACATCGTGTAACAAGAACGACAGAAATATCATTAACGAACTGATGGACTTAGGAGTTAAAAGTAGACTTTCAGAATTAAGTAATACATTTCGGATCGGTAATGACTTCAACAAACTCTGAAACGGTTTTGCCAACCAGTTTTTTTCAAGTAAACCAAAAGTTTTCACAAATTATTTGGAAACTCAAAACAGAAAGTGTTTAATATTTATAATACAATAGAAAAGAAAATAACGACAACGTATAAATTGTATTTTATACATTGGACGACAAAGTAATTCTTTTAACTTTTTCGCTATACAGAGTGACTCTTACACGTCATACTTTTGATGCTCTGGCGTAGTTAGAAATTGTTTAAGTACGTAGAAGAGGATCGAGTGATTATAAGGAAGAAACAGTTAAAACCTCAACTGTTTGTTACATATTTTAAAACACAAGATCAAAATCAAAAGATATACAGACATGGAAAACGTTAGTGGAATGTTCTTAAATCGGCACCACTCTTTCGTTAAAGACGTGTTAAATTATTCTATAGTGATTAGGCAATCAAGATCGCAGATGGAAAACAAACAAAAGTACTAAAATACGCTAAGTACAACGGGAGAAAAGTGAGTTTAAACTGACTTTCTCATTTCGTTTGTCGTTGTTACAGAAAGTAACATTTAATAAAGTTATTTAAAGAACATAATATTAATAAGTGTAACATTGAAAAACTCGTCAAAAAAATGTTACAAAAGTTAAAAAACGAGTTGGGAAATTTTAATTATTAAATCAATTTTAATAGCTGACTTTGTTGGTCTATGCTAATGATAATTCAGCTGAAAAATAAAAGCATGTAATTAAAGTTTAGACTTTTGTACATTAAGAATCATGAACAACTTAGGGATTATGTATAGGAGTACTTAGAATTAGTATAGGACCGTGAAATCGCCATTAAATCAATATTTAACTCTACTTACTGTGACGTGTGAACATTGTTGAAGTCGTAAAAAATACCCGGCTATGAATACCTAAGTGTTAGATTATGAATAATTCAATAAACTTGTTTTTACTAATACAGTAGAGTATAAATAAAATAGAGGTTCGATAAAAAAAAAAGTGTGCCCTTTAGATATTAGAATGTTGATATACCTTCTTTTAAATATGCACACCTGAATATTGAAAAAATTAAATAAAAAGGGAAATAGTTAATGTCAATTTATACTCGCGATGCTTCGCCTTTAAAATCATAGATTGTACACTTCGGAACGCGAGTTAGTTGATTGCCAAAAAATCTAATAAATGTAATAAAAATTATTACTCTATTCTTTGACTCTTTATCTATGAAATTTATTTTAAAAAGATGTGGTGCCTTTGAAAACATCTGAAAAAAAAACAAACGAATTGCGTTCTACGAAGTGCCGTCTAAACGTTACGAATCCTCAGTTTAAAATTGATCTTTCATCATGAGCATCGTAATTTTTCATTCAAAAACACGCGAATGCTTTGAGAGAAAAGTTCAAATTACGAAGTGCTGTATCGCTGTAATTTTTCGCGAATCAACGATGCTTATTAATTTCGTTTCATCAGTTTCAATGGAGATATCGAATGTCGCATTTACACATTTGCCAATAAATTACACGAGAACAAATAACCTCAACGCTTATTAGTAACACAATGGGATATTTAATAAAGGAAAAATTCTTAGCAATTAATCCGTACAGGATGCTCGAAATTAATGCTCACACAATTCTCATGTACGAATCTACGCATCGCGGTCGGTCGATATTTGTTAAAAAGAAACCTTTCGCTAAATGTATTTCAATAAATTTGAATTTTTGAACAAATTAAAAAAATGAATTTTCCGACAAACGTCCACCGATCCAAATGTGTAAATTCATACCTAGGAATCGTGACCGTTAATCTTTTTATATCCTGTACGTCGTGGAGTATGGAAACAGATTGATAAACAGGGCTAAATAAATAAACAGTGAGACATTTAAACAAAATAATCCGTGAATTTATTAGAAATAACACAGGAAAGAATAAAAGAAATGACAAACAACAAATCAAAGACAATGAGGCTGCACTAACCGGTTAGGACGATCGTCCAATTAATTAACTAGTGAAGCAACTAATTGTAACTTAATTCTAATAGCATATCACAACCGCGAGTTCCTCTTTCGATGTATTGATATTTTCAGTTTTCGAAAGAAGACCATCGGTATCGCCATCACTTCACGTTAATCTGTTTTTTCGCACGCGGGCCAATTATACTAGCGATATTTCCATTCGCAATACTTGCCATCTTATCCGAAGAAGTTCAACTCAAGTTAAACAAATCCGCACCTTTCGATCTATATACCAGCAATTCAATGGTAGAAATGCGAAACAATTGGTTAATTGATAATAAATTGTTCGATAATCCAATAGTAGAACTGCGAAACAATCGATTATTTGACAATAAATTGTTTCGTCGTTAAGTTTTGCAAAATATTTCCCACCAGTAATTGCAATATCCTTCTAAAAACTTTCATTCGCTTCGATGCCAAAGATATCTACTATAATTGCGACCTGGAAATGTTTTACAATAATAGAGATTTTCTCGTAGTAATTCCGTAACGATGACATATCTATAGAGGCCTTCGTTTAAACGATTTCAATCGCTGACGATTCGCCGCAAGATTCTTCGAAAATTGCTTACACGTTCCGTAACGATATTTCAGTTTACCGAAACAAAGCTGACACCAAAGGATAATCTATTACGAAAAAGTGAAACTTCCAAATAACACAATTTATTTCAATTCTCTCGCGTGGTACTATTGTTATGGACTTAAAAAGGACGGTGCTCGGCTGATGGCGGTTGACTTGGAAGAAAAATTAAAAATTATTAGCTATCTTGGTAAGCACATATTACACACACAACTTTAATATAACTTTTAACGTGTTATAAGTTGTATTAAATAAAGGAATAAATTGTAGATACTTTAACGTTACTTTTTTTAATGTAACAAAATGAAAGACTGACAATACGTTATACACATTAATCGAGGATTAAAATTGTAAATATTTAGTTTACCGATCGGACAATTTATCTAATAATTTATTGGTATTTATGGTCACGGTGTAAATGATATACAAAAACATTTGTATATTTAAAACTGGAAGATACGCAACATCAGTCCATAATTCAAAAATTACCATCGAATACATAAAACTCAATAGTACACTTTAAAAATCTGCTCTGGCGTAACGTTACTATATAGCACTAGTTATCAATTAACTTTTACAAGAGTAGATTTACTTTTCTTCTGCTATTATCTCAATGCCGTACACCTCGCGCCTATTATTGCACCGCTCTTCAAGTCCAGAAACTTCGATTCCTTTAATTTCTTTTCTAATGTTAACGTCTAAAGAATCTGATTGAAAGAAATTTTCGAACGTTCTCCTGGGAATCCAACGTTCCGTAGAATTTATTTCAAAGTAACAACAAAATTCGTAAGAGATAAATCAGTGTTTCTCAACCCACAAAAGTGTTCGAAAAGTGTTAGGAGATTTGGATCGCAATTCATCGAACATAGTAAGCAGAAATAAATGTAACTGTCGTAACAATCACAAAAAGGAATCTTGTAAAGTTGAGAAGCACCGTTTGGTGTGCAGCCGATTTAGTGGATTTCTGCCGTTGAAAAAGGGAATCCCCTTTACCTTTCTCGTTCTCGCGCAACTAACAGCTCTTGATCGGCATAGTACGCATTCGCGCACGCCATAAAACGCATCGGTTACGAGAAGCAATGTCAATAGGGGAAGCCCCGCGAACTAAACGGCACAGAAAGAATCCGTATCACCCGTTATATGTATACGTACATACTTAATATACATGGTCCTACATGCGAATGAACACCCATCTCCAGAATGTTTACATATTGTTTACTTAATTTTACTATTTTATTTATATAATCGAACAAAGTAGTTTCTCAATTTATTTCATATGCACCTATTCAATTGAGTTTAGTATTTAAGGGAAAAAAGAAACGGTTAAAAAGATTTATGATAAGCAACTATTCCTGCTTATTCGCTAATACAAGTTAATCGACGATGTTACTCTTTTTTTAAGTGAACCTTTTTGAATTTTCAAATGAATAACATTTACTAGAAATTTTGTTGAATCAGTAACGATACGATCCGCCAATTATCTTATCGGAATATATTATTACTTTTATTGGTTACTTATTTATTGAAATAAATTTGAAATTTGTTTTCCTTTCAAATTATCTTTGCGCTAGTGACTTATTTTAATCACCTATTTAGACTATCACAATTAAGAGTTTACCGGGAAACTACTATATTATTAATAAAGAAATAAATTAATGAATGAAGAATAATCTTTTTTTTTTTTTTAATATTTTCTTTGTATAAATAAACGATATTACGGTAAATAAATATTTGCATTTGTCTTATCACACGGTAACTATACAAAAGTTTTTCTTTGGGGAAATAAATCATCGTTAAAGAATAAAATTATTAACATGTTATTTAGACAATATTTTAACGTTGCCTGTAGAATTATTGTTTAAAGATGTTTAAGTTATTACGTTTAAAATTCTTTCGAAATAAAGATTTCAATTGTTTAATGTCTCGAATGTCTCGGACAATTTATTTAACAAATTTATAAGTTTTTATTGCCATGAAATTTAAAAAAATCGTCAATTTAAGGAAACGAGAAACGATTCTTAATTAGTGAGAAGTTGAACGATATAAAAGAAATTAACGTAATTTTTATTAAACGCTTTATAGAAATTATGTTTTTTTTTTGCGTACGCGTAAAAGTCACGACGTTATTCGTAAGCTCTGTTCACTGTTTGAACAAATTTAAATTTACCAACTACCGTAGTGAGATTTTTGTTAATCAGCGCCACTTTCCACTTTAATTAGAAGTACAAGTTGATTGAGAAAATAGCTCGATCAACGACGAATGGCCTGCGTTCATGTTCGTTTCTTGAATTTTCCATCCACAATATTCGTTAATAATAACAACTGCAATCTAAAGGCATACCTACTAATATTTGTAACTAACGTACATTTGTTCATAACAAAATCCTGGATGGAAATACTTTCTTAATCAACAGCACGGTTTTGAAATCATAACCTTTAACAATCCTCTTCCCGTTTAACATTAAAAGGAAATGTGTCTTTCTACATCGAATATACTCGAAGAATTCAATTTAAACTGTTTCGACTGTAACATTGCATCGCGCCATAATTGCTTTATATTAATTTCATAGTGAAAAGTCTAAACAAAAATTGCAACATCGAGCCAGAGTTGTAAAATTTCGAAACACTTCGAGGACACAGTTTAATAAGTTTAGAAAAATTGTCGACCGATTCCATGAAACTACGCGGATAATAATTCGGTGTTGGTTTATAAGTTGTTCGTAGTTTCATTGTTCATTGAATTCTTTAATTTCATCATTCGTCATTGACTATTGAATTTTCCTAATTGATTTCGATTAATACGTCTACTTAGATACATCTACTTACGCTTAGATAATTCTATGTAAGGCATGGAGTATGTTATCTCGTTATCAGGTATATAGATTATTCGTATATCTTGATCTCAAAATGTTCGTTTCCTTCTCTCTCTCTCTCTCTCTCTCTCTCTCTCTCTCTCTCTCTCTCTCT
>NW_026534333.1:9365593-9596380 GCF_026225885.1 Hylaeus anthracinus | reverse complement strand
CTCTCTCTCTCTCTCTCTCTCTCTCTCTCTCTCTCTCTCTCTCTCTCGCTCGCTCGCTCGCTTTCTATCACATACACGCACGTTTTCGCTAATATATTTACTCGTATATCGTCGCTTAATTTATTTAAACGATCAATTTGTTATCGAAATCTTTCTCGAATGGAATCAGTTGACACCGATTTCTATTTTGCGAAAACGCACCTTCTACCTTGCAGTATTCTTTCCCTCCGGTGATTTAAACTTGACTTGTAAATTTCTAACTATTTGAACTGTTGTTTTTCCCCCGCTTACTTTCAATGGCATTCAATCACGTTTCGATTAACATTTAATTACAGCGACTAATCGAATGATTACAATACTCTGTTCCACGATTTATAGTAGTTTTACCTATTCGTAGCGAAACGTTGTTCCGCGAAGTGTACTGCACGGTAGAGATAGGCAAAATTATTACTTGGATAAAAATGTCGAATGACGAATATTTTCGAATGAGAATGTCTTCTATGGAAAAGTAAACGGTAAGGGTGTGCGGGATTCCCGAAAATATTCGGGATTCTCGAGAATGTACGGGATCTCGAAAATGTTCGGGATTCCCGACAATGTACAGAATAGAATATCTGGGATTTCCGAAAGTGTTGTTACTCTTGAAAATTTCAGCAATCCGAATGTACGGGATTTCGAAATTCCCGGATGTATTCGGGATTTTGAAGTTTTCGGGATTCCATCCCGATCCCGGGAGGAATTCCCGTCCCGACCGGGATATCCCGCACACCCCTAGTAAACGGTATTCCGTTACTTGTTAAACAACAGTTAACCTTTTCAAGGACGCTGGTGCATATGTGTACGTTTAGTTTTTCTTAAATTCAAGCGACAGCAATGTTTAATCTGTTGGAGAACTATTCAGTACAGAATCTATCAACAACGATAAACAAAGTCGTCGTTTGGCAGCGCCGATAGCGTTTTATTCTACTTGATAGTCACTGCTTTGAAAATACAAATGTTTACGTCTGATGTGTCAAGTTTTTATGCTTCGTGTGTATCTTTATTGTTCTAAAAATTTGTTTAATTACTAAATAGCTATCGAAATAAAATTATAGAAACATAATCAAACAAAGAATTAAGTCAATTCTTGTTCACTTTAAACAATTCGTCCCTGAAAAGGTTACGATTTGAATTATAGAATTAAACACTTTGTAAAGAACAAATAAATATTGAAGTGTTTAGTCGAATAGATCGTTATGCGGTGCTTTTATTCGTTTATAAACTATCGTTTGAATAAAATTTTGCTCACCTCTGCTGCACGGCGCTAGAAAGATTGCCCCTGGACGATATTCAAGTTCCGAGAGAAACCGCCTTTTTGGAAATATGATGCGTTTTTATCGTAGTAATGCTATTAATGATTAATGTATGTGGTACAAAATCTTGACCAATAGCGAAATAACCTTTTCCAAAAATTCTAATCACCGAATTTCAATACTATCCAAGGACAAATCTCTGCAGTTCCTCAGTACAGATAGTGTCTCTTATTCTCTAGAGAATTCCAGATGCGCGCGCCTGTATCTGTTTAACTATACAATCGTCTCCCGATCTTTCATGAAAATCACAAGTAAAACGTCGAGAAACAGCTACCATTCTTCTGCAACTCCTATTTAACCTACGGTAAAACTCTGATGACTTTTCTGCCCTAAGTAAATTAGCTCGTTGATCAATGACTAACTTGTCGGTTCTCTATTAATCGATTAATTAACAATAATTAAAGTCCTTCAAGGTGTTAAATACTTGTTAATTATTCATTCTTAGTGCAACCACCCATCACAAAGGTTTCTGTCTTTCGTTACCTTTAATTACTTTTATTATTATTATTATTATTATTATTATTATTATTATTATTATTATTGCTATTATTTACAAATTCTTTAGTCGTAGAAAATATAATTGGGGAGAAATAGAGAATGCTAATAATGATAAATATCGTTCCGCGAATAAATTTGTTTAAAAACAATTCACATAAGCTTTGGTTCGGGTGTACGATAACAGATTAATTAACTTGGTGCAAAATGCGTTTAAATTTACTAGCGATTTGGACAAATTTTATATAGTAATCCTTCGTTGAATGATCTCTACTGAAAACTGGAGAGACTGATGCCTATCAAAGTTAGGTGTTTTCTTTTCATTTTTGAAAATGTGCTATTATTTTGGCGATCACATTTTACATGTTTTATTAATAAATATTGTATAAACCCATATTAAACTACGACTTTTGTAATAACAAATTATATTGTTGGAAGGTTGCTTTGGTACCACTTGTTAAATTTAAACAATTTCGAAATCATTCTTTAGTACTTAGCAGACATATGCAATCTTTTTGTCTAGAAATGTATAATACATTCTCAATATATTAGTAATATTCTCTGTAGATAGGGATACTGATAATTAAATAAGTTAATCTTGAAGATTTCATAACGAAGTATTACTATAATTAGCGATAATAAAATAATCATGTGTGAAAATGTGAATTTAGAGCTTGAACAACTTGAATTTAAATTAATATTGTAAAATTGTTAACAAGTTTTTGAAAAATATTAGATAAGATTATTGCACTAAATAGCTTTGCGATTCGCTTTACGAGAAATATATAAATAACTTGTTTTGAGAAAGGAAAATAATATTGTAACAGAAAAAACAAACTTTCAATAATGTATCGTTCAAATATAGTAACGGCTTAAAAATAACCTAACTTAATAATTTAATTTAAATTTTCAGAACTTTTTCCTAAATATTAATTACTATCTATTAATTTAGAAAAGTTATTGCTACGTTCATTGTTTTATATGTAAAATTGTTGTCAAACTCTTTTACCGACGACGTTACTTTTGTCTTTTAACAAAATCAATCGATTTCTCATTAATTGCATGTAAAACAATCGAACACTGCTTATAAAACAGTGGGAAGATTTTATGATAATTTACGTTCGCATTTAAATGCTTCGTTTATAAATACGTAGAACATATAAATGGGCGATAAAATTTCATCTACGTATGGTAAATATATATATATATTAAAATTTGCCAACAAAAATTGCACATTATTATCATTAACTATTTGGCGTTTATAATGACAGAAAAATTAATAAATCTGCTAAACGTATAAAACTGACATTTTACCAGAATTTACCGAGATCGACTCATTTTTTGAATGAATTTCCACGGCATAATCGGTTCAAATTAAAATTAAATAATCAAATTTACAACAAGTATTATGATTAAAATGAATAACAGCGTGAAACGCAAATTTCTTAGGCCTTACATTGTTCAAATCGATATTTCATCGGAGGCCTCGCTTAGAAATACCAGCTACTATCGAACAATAATTAATTGCACTTCGTTTAACGTAATTGTTTTTACGTCTATAATCAAATTATAATTAATGTAAAATATGAGGAAACGTTTACTAATAACGAAAGAAAATGCTTTGTATTTCGGATACCGTTCTCGACCAATATAGTCGACGGATAAATATTAGAAGAAAGAATCGATCTCGTGAGAATTCAAAAATTCGCTAATTCGAGGTCTTAGTGGAAACTAAAACTGCGAACATAGTGGAGGCAATTCGTGCGAATCTACCTTAATCAATGCAAGATCGCTTGATCCTTCGCGACTCCGCCTTGACGTATACAGTATAGACCATTATGTACCTCCGTTATGTGAATATTCTATTATGTGAATTGTATATTTCTTATTTCAATACTGTATGTACATAAACATACAAGTCTTTATGTATTTCCTTTAGTAGGGAGAAATTCACTCACAATGATTCAGTATCAAATTGGCATAGTACGTTTACCACTAATTGTAATTAACGTCGTTAAAAAAGCAACGTCTAGTAATAACAATTAAATAAAAATGTGATAAAATTATTAAACTTGAACGTGAGAAAAGTACAACAAATTTGGCATAAAAATGTGACGATACAAAATTTACTACTGCCAATATAAATAAAAACGGAAATGTGCTATTAACAACTATTTAAAACAGACACTTCAACAAGTAGAAAAACGTCAGTGGAGGAGAATAATTTGAATATTGCTATATTTCAGTAGTTTAATGGCAGAAACGAAGGAATGTCCGTAAATGGGATAATTTGTGAAAGAACTCGAGAAATTAAGATCCGTAATATTTGTTTCTTTAATTTTGTTAAAAAGACGAACGATTGGACAATATTCTTTTCTATTTTGTACTCTATGTACAAAGTTATCTACAAACAAATTGTTTACAATTATCTACAAAGTATCTACAAACAACCATTTCATTTCATTTCATTTCGTCTTAAATATTAAATCCAATTGAGTACTAATGTTCTCTTATCTAAACACTTTTGTCCCCCAATTCGTTCACATAACGAAGGTTCTACTGTATACATGTTCTTTTTTATCAAAGGTGTCCAGCCTAAGCTCCTAAAAGTCTGAATTATGACAAATTCACCGTACTATCTACTGGAGTGGTCTAGTATTTTCGTTACTGTTATAAATCTCTGCGAAACTGTTTCAACTAGTGTTAGTTTCCATTGGCTAATGCGTACTAACGCTGATTTAAGCGAAGTCGAAGTAATTGAAGCAGATTCGCGTCGTATCTGTTCCTCCTCCAGTGTTCGCAGTTTAAAGCAACAATTAAATAGCGAAAATTTAAAATGAATATATTAAATCGCGAAATAGGACAATCGATCATTTAATTCCCCGTCGAAATACCATGTTTTCTTTGTTTAAACCTTTCATAGGCCTTGTAAAAATTATTTAGCTATTCATGTGTATATATGTATATATTTATCTATATTACATGTGTTTATATGTATATATGTATATATATATATACCAAATCAATGGTGTATACATATATATGTATATACATATATATATCACCAAATCAACAAATAAATATCCTAAATATATTAAATATCGTATAATAGATGCTCTCCCAACAAATAATATATAACTTCTCAACTATTTTCGTTAATAATTGTTCAATATAATTATATCTATGCACATGTACCTGTATATGTATACATATACACATACATATACATATACATGTATAAATTCATTTATTTATATTTATATTTATATTTTTCTTCATTTCTTTAATTCTTCGGTTCATTTGTCTATTTCTTTGTTTAATCCTTATAATTATCTATACGAAAAATGACTACCCTTGTATCCCGGTAGCTTTGCTTTTCTTTTTCTTCTTTCGTTATTTATTTTGCAAAGACGTAAAATTGTCAAAGGAATCCGTAACGAAATATTAACCAACCTTCTAACAGAATCGTCGTCGTTACGAGGATTAATAAGCGACGAACGAATAAAAATTATTTCAAAAGTACACACGTACATTTACGCCGCATCATCAGAAAAGAAAAGAATATATTTAATTAATTGTTCTTAGACGTGAAGATAATTAAGAATTAACGGTGGCATAAATTCAGGTTGTTTCATTATCCTAATTACCTCGTCCAATGCCTTGCTAAGGGGTTGCTAGGGCTATAACTGCTCACGTGTTATTATTAACAACATTTTATCGTTTTATACGATATCTTCGGGGCCTGAGATCATTTGATTCGATCCGTCTTGGAGATGATTACTTGCAGAGCATTCATTTTCTCTTGTCCATCGAAGCTTCGTTTTCAAGTTACGAATCGTTTAGAGATACAGCTTTTGAATTCGCGATATTTCTTTTTCGTCAGGTTTCGACTGTTTATTATATTTAGCACAATTAATTTTGTTTAATGTTTAGATCAGTTTAAATTCCGTTTAAGTTTCATTTTAACGAACCAAGTTTAATATTACTTTAATTTGCATCCGATGCATTTACTCGCGCTCGCGTTAAACGAAATACGTATTAGCGGTTTTCTTTTTTTAAACAGATTTCAGTTAAACGAATGCTTCGTTACTGTGAAAAGTAATTCCATTAGTTGATCAAGTCGTTTTAAATTTCATTTCGAGAGTAATAAGTAGTTTGTGCACCTGTTCGAATCTCACGGATGAAATACAAGCTGATTCGGAATGTAACGCCATCCAAATATCTTTGAAACCATGGAAAACAGTGAAACACTATCGAAGCAAAATATCACGGTTTAGGGAGAATCTGTATTACACCAGAAATAGGAAACCATATTATTTAATTTCAAATGTCAAGGTAAACTTTGTATTCCAGAAACGTTTACGCGTATAACATTCCATTGTTTCAAGAATATTTAGTTGGCAATAATTGCTCCACCGTCTTGTATAAGTGCCAGTGTGATTTCAAAGTTAAAGTAATTAACCGGATTAATCCTACAAATACTTGGATTTCAAAGCTAGCTTCGACGCTATTCCAATAAAAGATAAATCTTCAAAATAACTAAATTTACCAACGGTTCCGCGAAGCTTTTGGAGTTTCCAGCTGAATCCTTCGAGTCGCTCCGTCCAACAGGTATCGTCTAATACCCAGATCGTGACTGGATTAAGCGAGGATCAAAGTCGATCGAAGACAGCCGAATGCAGTCGGTCGAAACAGGATTGAAGCGGGAAGGCTACTCGTTACGAGTCCTTAGAATCAAATGAATGCTCCAAAGTTCTTCAAATGTCGCAAGCTGCACGCAGAACGCACCCCTATCACCTTTCACTTATCCTCTGGATTTGCTCTAGGTGATCTTTCCGTTTCCTGCCTTTCGCTGCGAACAAATACCAACCCTTCCAACAAATCTTCCTTATTGAAAATTAACGTTTAACGAAACGATGTTTGTTCAAAGATAAAGTAAACATATAAATGAACTCAAAAGACACTTCTTAAAAGTGTCAGTTAATGTCAAATTTCTTTTTAATTTATAGAAATTTATAGTAAAGAAAACCTACAGACAGTGTTGAAAACATTTGTATTTTATTAATAAGTAATTAATGAAGTATCATCCACATTTTTGGTCGCAAGTTGTCTATTTCTGAACGTGAACGATTGAAATTATTAACGATGTTAGTTCATATTAACACACTACTACCCACACAGGTTTAAAAGAATTCGTTGAGTTTTGCTAGGCTTGCTAGGTTCTTCATGAAACTCATAAAATGTTTTCTCAAGAGTACGTCATTGTAGGACATAGCCATAAGTATACAGGGTGTTAACAAATATGTGGGACATTTTTTCAGGATCAAGTCTTTATACCAGTACGAATCGAAAAGTCCTTTACAATTTTGCAATCTGAGGCTTTGTTGTTGAGATATAAGCGGTTGAAATTTACAGTCGCAGTCACATATGGACGGCACTCACACGCGAGAAAGACGCACCGACGCACGCTCACAATCAACTACGAATCAGCTGGTCGGCGGAATGACGCTAGTGAGTGTACAGGGTGTCCGAAAAATATTGTAACACATTGAAAGGGGTGGTTCGGGAGGTGATTTGAAACAACTTTTTCCTTAGCGAAAATGTTGTCCGAGGCTTCGTTGAGGAGATATTAACGGAAAACGTCGACCAATCAGAGCGCGCGTATACCGTTGGAGCAGCCGTGGTAACGAAGGCTACGAGCTAAGCGGCCGCGTCCAATGTCCTTCGATGCACGTCGAGTCGCTTGTTCGCGTACAAGCGCGGCCGCTTAGCACATAGCCTTCGCTACCGCGGCCGCTCCAACGGTATCCTCGCGCTCTGATTGGTCAGTGTATTCCGTTAATATCTCCTCAACGAAGCCTCGGACAACATTTTCGCTAAGGAAAAAGTTGTTTCAAATCACCTCCCGAACCACCCCTTTCAATGTGTTACAACATTTTTCGGACACCCTGTATATCGGTGCGTCTTTCTCGTGCGTGAGTGCCGTTCATGTGCTACCGCGTCGGAAGTTACAACTGCAAATTTTAATCATTTATATCTCAACAACGAAGCCTTAGATTGCAAAATGGTAAAGGACTTTTCGATGCGTACAGGCATGTAGACTTGATCCTGAAAAAATCTCCCACATATTTGTTAATATTCTGTATAGTTTCACCCTTGAAGTTCAATTTAAAGCAGCTAAAAATATATAATTGCCTACTGTTTTCGTTGCTCTACAAATCTGTTAAAATTCCTCGAAAATCGGGGAGGGAATTATTGGAGCGTAAGATAAAACTGAAATGAATAAATCGAAAATAGTATTACTCACCAAATGTATCTAATAGATTTCATCTTGAGTGCCGTCGAATTCTCCTTGCACTTGTAAGCCAACACCTGTTTCACGCTGCTCACGTCGACTGTGGGAAATCTCGATGTCACGTAAGCTTCAAATTACAATGAAAGATGCATTCTATTAGTTTGTTTATACCGTGCTTTAAATATACGATGAACCATTCGAATTGTAATATATGTCTATTACAGTGCGGGATCGCCCACCTAATGTTTATATTTATATTTAGAAATATATACGAGAATATGGAAAAAAAATGTATCTTATTGGGCTCTGCTCTACTTTCAAGAGTCGATTTGTATATTGATCTTTTATTTTCCAATTGACGTTTTTAACCATTGTTATTTTCGATATGTTTTCTGCATTCGCTCCTTCATCAACCACTCTTAGATTTTTTTAAATCAAACTGCAGAGAATAATAAATATGTAGAAATGCAAAATGCAATTAGTATATCATTAAACACACTCCGTACATCCTGATTTGTTTCTTGTTTATTTAAGTATTAGGTTGTCCAAAAATTTATTCATTTTGCTCCATTACTGTTACAACATGAATATCTATGAAATTTGATTGTCTATTTATATAAACACGACCACATAAAATAATTGAGTGCAACTCGCGAAAGAAACTTTCGGGACAATCTAATACTTGCATGGTGAAGAAAATGTTACGACCGGAACAAATTTGATTTTGCCGAGAGTGAAGATGGTGACTCTATAAACTGGAATTCCAATTCTTGTGGAACCTATTTTCGTTTCAAATAAATGTTTGGACGTTGCTGAGAGTTTCCATCGTTTTATTCTCGGATATCCTGTGTTTATCATGTTTGCTGATACACGTATTTGGCAATCCTATTCGATGCATTATTTAACCTTGGGTCCTCTTTGCATATTTCGTCAAATAATTAAATGTAATAATGTAAAGTTCATAGCAATAATGATTTGCATATCAAACGCAAATAGAAGCATCTGCATACTCTACTATTTATTAAGGCACTATTCATTGTTAAGTTTCAACACGTCGATTGTTAGGCTTTGTTAGTCGATCATTCTACCAGGTTCCACTTGTGCAGTTGCAACATGACGGAATAGAATGCATTTCAAGACAGTTGAATGAACAAAAGAACACGCATTTAATCTTCATCTTTTTTACCTACTCCTCCTACAAACTTTAAAGATTTACTAAATTTTATATTCTTCAGAGGGTTTCGATCTAACTATAACTGTTAGAGCATCTTTTCAGTTCTCATAATTGTTTTAATCAGAACCTTTATATCGTTACGTTATTTTATTGTAAGTGCCCGATAATATTACTATATGCACCTAATTCAATTTGTTTCTGCACGAGATATCTCCTTAAACAGCTTAATGTTATTTTAATATTTTTTATTATTTGGAGTTTGAGTCTAAACTAGTCAATCGATGACTTTATTTCACTATTTTATATTTTATTATCGTTATACTTCTAAGTAAAGTATATTTTGCTTGGGGAAACAAACAATCGCGACAAATTTAAATAAAACGACAATATTGGCGTAAATGTAGATTCGAGATATAAAGAAAATATTAACGAAGCAATATTTTCCTAATGCAGATTGTAACTGTAATTAAATGTAGAGTTTTGTGGAGGACAACTATAACAGTCCAATTGTAACGAAAGGGTTAAGGGTCGTAAGCATGCTAGAATCATACAAGAAATAGCGCACGAGAGTATTTATGAAAATCATCCATGGTAGTATGCAGTCTGGGTTTGCTCACCAACCCACTAGGAACCATGTGTGAAAATAGGCCTTGTTTAAATTAGGGTTTGCTTATCATCGATTTTATCAAAGACATACGGTTTCTTGTGAAATCGACCGAATGGTAACATTGTTCAAAGTTTTCTCGGAATACGGTTTTACTAGAACAATCAACACTCGACCAAAGTCACTTCATTAGATTGTTTACATCTCCTCTTGACGCTAATATACGTAGTTAGTCAATCGAGAACTTCCGATGTAGTTAATAGCGATCGAACTAATCCGTGGAACATTTGATCGATTTTGTGAGTTCAAAGCTTTACGCGTTAAATAATGTATACATTAAAATATGTTTCCACTTTAAAAAATTAATGTTTTCTTCGCTCTTCGCAACGAGTAACTTTTATACAAAAATCGTTTTGATAGCTTCATCCCCTTGTGGAATATTTAACTATCTCGCGTTAAATGAAACTCTTTGTTACATATATTAAGTACGTTCCCAAAGATTTTGTAATTAACGGTTACTCTATAATTAAATAAATAATACAATACAAAAAAAAAAGTATTTGAACAATTCGTGAGTCACTGCATAAGGAGTAGGATGTATCAAACATTTCTCAGTCGACTGAAATACCAAACTGTTTACATTTAAAAGATAATGAACTTAAATTACTTTCATAATGAATTACGCACAGCCAGTCCTAGAAGTATCGTACCCTTTATATCTAGTGAAGAAATTTTGTCTATAATAAATGATAGGATTGGTGTTCTCAAATAAATTTGCTCATTATGAATATGTACATGTGTAAAATTTATTCATGTACATATTTATAATGAAACATTTACTTCATGTTATTCATAAGTCGACTACGGATGTTAAAGCAAATTCATATGTTTGCATACACAGATGAAGAACAGATACATATAACTAAAGTATGTTTTGTCTTCTAAATGTTTATTTTGTATATATTTATGCATTTGTACACATCCTTGTATATTTACTCTTATCATAAATGCACAAACGTCCTCGGTCTATTTACAAGTATATACATCTACACGGACGAACTTTCCACATGAATATACTCATAATGAAAAATTGATTTTGGAAGTATCATTTAATTTATAAAAATTTCTCTAATAGACATAGAGGGTACGAATACTATTTATGGGATTGACTGTATAAGGATTGGCCTTTAAGACGATCTCAATAAATAAAATGAATTTTTATTTAATAGAAGTATGAATAGTTCTACTCACATATAATGGCCTGTACTTTGGCCTTATCTAACGCAGGTTTCACTGGTCTTTCGGTAGCAGTTCCTGCACGGCTCCATCGTTGCCCTGTGACCGAGCAGGTGGCCAGCTCGGTGGGGCTGAATAGAATTGCTGCTAGACCACGCGTCAATTTTCTGTAATCACTCCATTTCACAGCCCTCAGTTGTTCCTCGCAAACTGCTATTCCTTCTCCCAAGTGCACCTACCAATGACAAAACATGCGTCTCAAGTACGAGTACCAAAATAAGTCTTACGAAAGCTCATTAAGAAAGTAAACATTTGTTTTTCAAAAGGGTGCAGGACATAGGACACGAATTTCAATATTTCCTGATTTTTCTAATTCAATAGAATCAGAATACTTTGATTTAGTTTAAACATTCGTTGAAAAAGAACATAGAAAGAAAGAACAAAAATTGGACTAATTTAATAGCTGAATTATTCCTGTGTTCCTTGTACGCGACGATCTATGGCAGGAATCGAGAAACTTTTTTGGAAAGGGACAAATTGTTCGAATTTTACCCTCAGGGGCTGTAGCTATGTTTGATTGTAGCTTCAGTACGGGCTTAGCAATCCCGAGGTACCCGAGCTTCAGGGGGGACAGGGAGCACAAATGAATTTAAGTTTAAGGGGGGATTCGCCGAAAAATACAAAAAGTCCTCTTAGATAATTTAATATATTATTAAAAAATACTTGTAGTTTGAATTTTAAATAATTCAGTCAAAGCTACCATAATACATTCGCCGTAACTTTGTTAATTTAAAATATTATTAAATACAAAAATTCCGTTACATGTATTAAGAAACATTCTTTCGAATTCCTAAATCTTATTACCAGGAAATTTTCTGTTAATCCCCAAAACAAATCACAAACATGCACCTTTTTTTTTTTTGAACCACCCTAGATAGGCTTCATCCCTTAATTAATTATATGTAATAATAACTCTTTGCACTCGAGAGGTGACTCTAAGGCAGCACTAGGTTTAACGCATCGAATCAACCAGCAATAATGTTTGTTTAGGTTTAATTTCTTTGGGACTCGAAATGTCAATGAATGAGTGAGGCAAAGGTGACCTGATTCTTAAATTTCAAATTAGTGATCTCGTTTTCGAAGTCAATCTAACCGTAGCATTCGTGGCAATAGAATGCTAAGAAAGCATGTCGAGTTGCTGGCAGATACCAGAATAAAAGACCCCTAGTGGAAAGGGTTAATCCGCGGACATTGGAGTTGAATAAATATGAAAAATTATAGACATTTACCACCCCGTCTGAGGAGGACTCCTCGAATCCACGGAAGGCAGGCATCGCAGCAGGAGGTGTGGTTCTCATGTCTAAAGGTAGCCATTCACTCCTCGAGGGTGAGTTACTCTGCACGGATGGGGAACCATGTTTTCCACCCTTCGTTCCAAGTCGCGGCCTGCCGCGACGTACTCTTCGACCTGAACAAGTAGTTTCATGCGATATATGTTACGGTAATTTAGCACTCTCTTCTCAGACATTCTACCTTCATAAACATTCATTGATTCTTTCATCGAATAATAAAAATTGATCAACTAGCAGAGTTTTGTTCAATTTTTATTTCAGCGCGTGTTTGCGTAGTTCGTATCATATCATAAATATTATTTAATATTAAGAACTATCAGATATAAATATCTCGAGTAACAGACGAATTTAGCGAGACGATACATGAATTTAATTCAATAATTTATTCAACTTCCGTGTAGTTTCACAGTCAAAGAGCGAAAGAAAGAGAAAGGGGTCAGAAAGAGAAGAACGATCTTCAGTAATGACACTGGCCAACAGTAAATATGTAATCTTTGTTTAAGTAATAAATTCTAGGCTTGTTATGATCCTAATTATGAAGATAAAAATTCGATAAATATAGTAACTCTACTTTTTCTGATACAGGGACTGAGAGTGGAAATGTAGTAGTACCTAAAGAAGGAAACTTTCGCCTACTTTTACATTTTCTAGCAGACGGTCATTTGCTTCGTCGTTTTTTACAACGATATATACTATGTGTTTCGTTCGAAATATTCAAGTACAGGACCAGCTATGAAACATACCTGAGCGAGTCATGACCTGACGATTGTTGTTTTGGACAATTTTCTAACTCGCTGCTAACGAGTTCTCTAATACTCGTGTCAAAGTTTTCCAAAAGGCAGAACACTTATTTTATTACTGTTGAAATTATAGCAAATACTTTAGAAATGTAACGCGCAGAACATATTTTTTATAGATTGAGTTTATTTAGTTTCTTTCATTTCTACGAAGGTCATTCAATGTAACATAAAACGCTAATTAGATAAAGAATGTACTACATATCGACTTGGTAAGTTACTCTAACAAGCAAAAAGCGACGAAAGTATCGGTTTTTAATTTTGTTAACAATGACGCCCCAATGCTAATAATCTGAACAAAAATTAACAGTGATATCTATTACTGCAAAAATATAATTATAGCATCCTTGAAAGTTTTCACCTTTCTTTCGTGTTTTACTATTTTTTAATCAAAAAAATCTGAAAATATTCCATAATGTACATCTTCTTATCCGAAATGTCTCCGATTTTTTGTGTTCAAAATTTGTCGTTTGATAGTACTGGAATATCTCCTCCCCAATTAAAAGCCATTCAAGATACAGACTTGAAATCTGCCACGTATTATTTTTTTCTCTCAATAAGCTATCGAATTTGTTTTAGGGGCCACTTTCGAGTCCCTCATTCGTCTAAATTTCTAATTAATCTCACACGTGATGAATCGACTCTTAAGAGTAATAAACTACTCTTTCCTTAACGTAGAATTGATGAAAATATGAAACATGAAATAAGAATATCGAGGTTGATGTACAAATCTGAATACTTTTATTCACTGATATCTTCGCGCTGACAATTAAAGAGTCGCATACAATTAACATAAATCAGAACATTGATATCGATACACCGATCGAAGAACAGTGGAAACTGTTGTAAACAAACGCGTATCGGCACGTGTACTCGTTATCAATGTCCCAACCTCGGTAGTTACCTATATTTAAATATCTATCGTTAATTTCTCGAAACACCCTTTATTTCGCCAAGAAAAGTGTTTCTCTAAGTCTTGTTTATATGTATATTTCACAAGGGAGTCCGAACTGGTAGAAAATTGGAACGGAAACGAAAACCACTTAATATCAGACTTACACAGACACTTAACCGATAAGTTTGTTAACGCTAGTTTAGTCTCCCAACTAAGTAGCCTGCTCTTCAATTAATTAATTGTCGAATAATGCTTTACGCGCAAGCAGTAATTCTTTCTATGAGAACCGATTACAAATGCTTGACTTTCGAGGCGTCTTTCTATTCGATTTGAGACCAACTGGCAAGTAATTTCATTTTCCTTTCGATAATCTCAAGGTAGTAAGATTCGAAATGAGTCGACATTCGTAAGTTAAATCGGACAGTTGTTTTTCATACGGTAAAAGTAATCACATCGATAGATAAAATTCAATCGAAACTAATTTACGTATTATTCGTTATTTCTGTGCCGTGAAAACCATTTTAGTACGACTTAACGTGACAACAAAATCTTAAGGAGTTAGCACACTTTAAAACTATGAAATAATCGAATGTTTGCTTTAAACATTTACTTATTTCTTAAAAGACCGTAAGCAAAAAAAAATATTTTGATGTACTTTAAGATTTGTGTAATAAATGCATTTCACCAGATTTCTTCCAAGTTCTACCATAACCGAGAAGTAAAATGACAAAACGAGGCGATGCTTCAGGGTGTCAAAGTGGCCTAACCCTCGTAGTATAATACGATTCCTTTCACTTAGATTTAAATTTAAAAGAATTATAATTTGACGAAGGATCTCAATATCACGAAATACATTATAATGATATAAAAAATGATACCACCTTGACTAAACAGTTATGTCAAAGACGATTGCTATTCTTTTCATAACATCAAGCAATGTTATCTATGGAAGAGTACTTTAGGTATGTAGCGATAATACGAATCGGAGTATCAGAAAAATATTTTACACTAAATTCATCGACGTCTTTGACATTTAAAAATATCCGTACGTATTATTACAAAATACAAAAATCCTACTGGGCTTCTCATTAAATCCAACATAAAATATTTTCTCATAAAGTAGGAAGACTTACGACAATTTGAATGATAACGATGAGAACTCTCGTTCCAAGAATAAGTCATCCAGAGTGAGCTCATATTTTTGAAAGAAAAAAAAAAAAAAAAAAAAAAAATTAGAATTGGAAAAATTTCACAACGATTCACCTCTTAATAAAAAATTTTCATTTCGATGTTCAGAGTGATTTTAAGTTTTGCGAACACGATACGTACTTAGAAATGTCACAAATCGAATAAAAAAACACGGCCATTTATTCTTACAATTTTTAGCTTAAACAGTAAAAACGAAGAACCGAACAAAAATAGGAACTTAAAATAATACGAAATATTTAAACATTCTATTATCGTGACTGGATATTCGCAAACAACTAAAATTTTTGCAGCGTAAATCCGATTAAATAACCATTCCTTATTGAATTGTTTATTTAAATATTGCTGTCAATACACCTTCTTAATAAATGGATTAACCAATAAAGCGATTAATAAGTTAGATAAGCAATTTAATAAGCGACCGGAAAAGGAACTCTATCGAAAAACCTTTTAACCATTTTGCAGTCCTAATGTTTAACTAAGAAGTTGTATCATACATTCATCGACGGTTCGTGGATAGTTTAAATGCTTATCTTAATAATAAATGATAACTTCTGTAAGAATGAAGCCAAACTGACTAAGTTAACAACAATTAATCAGTGGTTTCTCATGCATTCCTATTTTCATTTTTGTTTACGACCACTGCTTAATCATTTACTTTGAAGAATCATCTATAAAAATGTCTTCACGCAAATCAATGTAAAGTACCATAGAAGACTGCAAAATGTTTACAATGTTCTCTTCCGTGGTTTCATTGCGAATATCAGCCTGTACAGATAATTGCACATTTTAATTACCTATTCGATTATTTATCGATCCACCCGTTTTACATGTTCGGAACCAAATCACATGTAAACGGGTAAAGGTAATTTGATATCTTGAAAAAAATAATTTACCAATCTAATTTGATACTTATTCACTATTTATTAGTATTTATCACACACATTCGAACCAAATTCATCTGAAACTAATTTACCTGAAATCGTTGAAAAAAATTACATTCGAAACGAAAAAACTCGTTCCACTTTTTAACTAAAATACTAGAAAATCACATAATTAGTTAGTTTGCTTCAAGTTTCATTCTAAACGATTCCTTAAAACTGAAACGTTCATTCGGAGAAGAAAATTGCAATTATCTGTTCAGAAATTCTCGTAATTGTAAGTACAAAAGCTTATTTTCATTTCTTATCGTAGACATTAGTATTCTTTCACGTAGCGATAATTAGAACAGAAAAAAGTAAACGATTATTCAGTCGTTTGTGTGAATAATTATGAAATATTATTATTATTATGGTGTGTATGTATGAATGTATGTGTGTGTATGCTATGCACTTAGGACAGTATACAATAATATGCCCTACTAAATAAATTTACTTAGATTAAAGCAAGATAAATTTCTACGTCAGAAGAGAGAAAATTCGAAGAAAATACACTCGGTGTTTTTCCTTCTACACATATACATGCAAACTTTTGAGAAAATATGTCGAAAATTTCAATTCCGATTCCTTCTTTTTCTCTTGTTAATTTTATTCATTCTTCGTAGAAATTTTAGAAATACTCTTTTAATATAAACTTGAGCGCCTTATGTATGGACTTCTTTATTTTGCGCAACTACAGGAAAATTAACTTCGTAGATTTTTTGCAAAAAAGACGTCCGTAAAGTGTCCCAGACTTCGAATTTTCACTTTTTTAAAAATATCCCTCCAACTAATTCTCGTACAAAGAATTTCTACGCTATGCTTCAAGTTTTTTTTTTTTATTTTTTTTTGGTATTATTATTATTATTAGTTTGCGTTTATTGCGGCTGAAATTCCGAAAATATCCTACGAGATTATTCTCAGCAATTATCAAGTAAACACGTTCACGTATGCTTCGAAATATCTTTTTATCTTGCAAAAAACCTAGAAGTCTGGTTTACCTCCGAGCCCTCGGTAAAAATTCTACAATCTAATTCTTATGATTTTTCTATAAAAATTTTTGAATCTATCATTTGTAATCCGTTGCAAATATTTTGAGGTATAATATTTACTATAACTCGCTTGAAACTGAATGTTCGGTATACATCGGATATTTGTTTTTTTTTTTTTTTTGTTCTTTTGCAAGAAACAGTTCAATCCTAATCTTCTTCAGACTCTCTGCAAAAGTTCTAAGTTGCAATGTTCTCACTGTTTCGCAAAACATAACACGTTGGAATGCAAAGCTGGTGAATTTTGAAAAACATTTTACTTTATTTCTTTCCAGATACCCTGGCACCTCGTATCGTTGCCTTATCAACGTGTTTAAGTATACCTTTTTTCATGTTCTCACGAAAATTGTACTTCCCCCTCTTTAGCTCTTGTTTACATTCAGAGATCAATATTTTGTTTGTTCGTTAATAACTGCAATTGTGTTTGGAATACTTTTGCATACATTCGTAGTTCAAAAATTTCTCGTTTTCCTTTTCTTCGAAAATTCGTGGAACTTTCTATTTATACGCTTCTGCAAAAAATTCTGAAGAACAATAGCTTCTATTTATTCACAAGATTTTTTATTTCAATATCCACAATTACTCCGCGAAGGTTTCAAGATTTATCCATATTTTATTTTTTTTATTTTTAGAGATTTAAAAATCTTATGAATACAATAATCCCAAATCGTTGCAAAAATGTCTGCAACGGTACGTTTCCTATTGCTTTCCCTCTGCGCGGATTTAATTCAATTCGTTCAATTGGCCATAAAAATGTCTGGAGTTTAATCTTCCGAATTCTTTGCGAAAAATACTGAAGAATAATGGTATCCATTTTTTGCAAAACTTTTTGTTCCGTCAAACATGTACAATAAAAATTTTGTCGCGAAATTTGCCAAGTTGTAGTTCCGGTTTTAATTTGAATTTCGTGCGCGCGTTCGTTTGCAAAAAAGGATTTCCCAAAATAGATTTGCAAAAAGTATTGCATTATATCACCTTGGATTCTCGTTCGGTGAATTGTTTATCACTGAAATTAACAACCGGGATCTTATTTAACGCAGAAAGCTATAATTTACAGCTCGATAATTTTTCATTATTTCAAGATAAACATTAATCGATAAATATCTTATTAGTAGTGCTTACTTTATGCTAAAGTAGTTCTTATTCATTTCTTAAACGATACGCAAGTTGAAAATTCGCCGAAAATAAATAAACACCACGCCGAGAATGATAACCGAGGAGAAACAATATTTACATGTTTACCTTGAATTTATTCGTAAAGCTTGTCGAAATCATAGCAAAGAGCGTAGACGTCGAACCGAAATTTGTTAACGTTAATTCCAAGCCTTGAGTACTAATACTGTCAATAACAATGTATATTTAAATTAATAATCACAGGTGTCCCACTTCTATCTTTCCACGCGATTGTCATCAAACCTTCGATTCTATTTCGAGTAAATATGCTGTTGGCCTATATTTCGTTCCAAATTTAGGCGATTTCAGATTCCACCGATGCTATTTTTTCTTTGCTTTCTGGTTACCTAAATGTTATTTAAAGACATCCCACAAATTTGATTTTCTCTTGTTGCATTTTCTCGGAGTTTTAAGTATAGAGAAAATATATCGAACGTGTTCCAGTTCAAAAAACCGTGCAAATCAACAAGAATCTGTTTTCCTGTTTACCATTTTATACCGTAATAAATTTCTATGCAAAGGTGATCGTGTTATATGCAACTTAAAAATATCGTAGTCTTTTTCGTGAATGTATGCTTCATTTAGACCGTTACATAAATTATGGAGAGGAAGCAAATTCGAACTATCGTTTCATAAGAGTTCAGGCTGAACAGTAAAACATCGAAAAAATCTCGTAAAATCAACGATGCTTTTAACCCAAGTTTTTTTTTGTAAACTTATGGTGTAATTTACTCCTTCCAAAACCCCGTAATTTATGCAATTTGAATAAACAAATCTATTTCACGTTGGCAAGAATGTGTTGATTCCAGTCATTCTTATTCTGATTAATGAAGTTTGATTTTAGAAGTGCCAACAAATTTCTCCCTCGAAATAGAGCAAGTTTGAAGATGGTCGCGTGGAAAGACCCAAATGAGACTTGAATTTATACAAGGTGTTCAGAAACACGCGAAGCAGTTTCCTCAGGTTTCATTTCTCATAAACAAGGAAATAGTCATCTACCACTTTTCAATCTGAGATCTTCGTTACTATATCAGTAGTTAAGATACAATTGCAACCTTTGGCCTGTAAATTAACAGAGTAAATTACCTGGCCATTAGATTGAGACTAAGTTGGGACCATCATGTTGTCTCAACTCGGTGGACAAAGGAATTGAAATTCAATCTGCTCTTGCCACTCTCCCCAAATTTTATTTTGGGTAAAAGAGTATGAAATAGTAGAGATCTCTGAGAAATGGTCAAAGCCAGCTTTTGCAACCTGATATACTGTCTGTCAAAATGACGGGGAATCACTTCGTCTCAACCCGAGGGACGTTACTGTATTACTAGAAATGATCACAAATGTGGAAAACAGACTTTTGATTAGTATTGCCATGAGTTATCCTGACGAAAGGTCGCACATGTCTGAGCCCTGTTAATTTGAACACCTTGTATGTACATGTAGAAACAACCATTATCTTATGAAATATTTCCTCTACCTTTGGTATTTAAAAAAAAAAAAAAAATGTTTTCTACAGTGTTGCATGATTTCGCTAAGAGTAACGTACACTAACACTATTTTAAAAGACAGTAATCCAAAATAATTGTCAGAACAGAAATCGTTCGGATTGTCGTGTGTGTTACGTGCACTAATAAATAGGGTAATTAAATTGTTTTGTCTGAAGTGTACAATAATCCAAATGATATTGACTGAAAAGAGAATATTTTCATGTTATAAAGTTTTAAATAATGAAAACTAAAGTATACGTATATAACAATATTCTTGAAGGGTTCGATGTTTTCCTACACAACATTATAACATTTTTTTGAAAATATAACATCTAGAATTTAAGGTAATTTAAAATAATAAATTGTGAATATAAATTCATATTGATAGTAAATATCTCTTAATTTTCGTAATTAGATCTTCAATGTTTAATAATGTAAATGTTTATGAACACACGATGTAGAAAACACTGTCGTCTGTGCGTGTAAACATCTTCCACCTTGATAGATTTATCAAAATTTACAATATACAACACTGTAAAACAATGTTTTTCTTTTTTTAACACCACTGGATGTAAAGTAAACATCATACGATAATGGTATACAGGACACATGGTATATATCACTCAATAGATGAGCAATAATCCAATTTTTTAACATAAAACAAATTTCGTCAGCATTTTTCATCTCTTATTAATTGATACATTTCGTCACAATAATACGTACGTACGCTGTCAAATGAATTAAAAGTTATTCGACATGAAACAATTTAATTTAAAAAAGAACTTTAAAGCGGAACATTTCGCGAAAGAATTTCACCGCTGCAATCCAATTAATAATCCAATTATACATTATCAATTAACGCGACATTAGTGTACTGATACCTTTAAGTATACGATTAATATCTAATTGCTCATCGATCACTTCGGCAATGAATAGACTGATAAGTTATACTTTAAGGCTTTAGTTTTCAGTATTTCAGTTTCAGTTGTTGCGCAAAGCTATCGTAAAAATTGTACATAATCGAAGCGTAAATTCGGCGTACACAACGAAACTGATAAACGATCACATTCATAATTAAAACCACTCAGCTATTGTTCTAAGTTAAACGCTAATCTAATGGTTCGCACTTCGAACTGTGAACGAAAGAAGAATTTTTAATTTTATATGAAACTGCATTAATACGTTTCACGTACAAGTCTAGCAAGAAGTATAAGATAGCAGGAAATTACGTGAAAATTACATGTAACCCTATGGAGTTTTAATACTGATGAACTAACTACACTTACACTCGGGACATTGCACTATCGATTACTGTATAACTGGTGGAGCAAATCTAGCGATCTAAATCAGACACGAGCGATCCGTCGAGACAATCTTGTTGGATACCGGGTATCAATTGTTTTTCACTATAGGAAAACGATCTACAATTATTTTCTCAAAAAACTTTGAGTCTTTGTCTTGTTAAAAAAAGATTTTTTTCTTAAAGAATTACGTGGCGATACTGCTTCCTGTCTCATAAACTGTACAAGTCAAGGTCTACTATCTTGGTAACCTACAGTTTTTACATGATCGCTATATTTGTCACACGCACACTATACCTTTACAGTTATAAAAATCACTATTAAAAAATATAGTGAAATACTGGTCGTTTGTGTACCCTATCAAGTAGAAAATTCCTTAGACACAAGAATGATGTCAGACATAGGTGTTAGAAGAAAGAGAAGAGAAGAGAAGAGAAGAGAAGAGAAGAGAAGAGAAGAGAAGAGAAGAGAGAGAGAGAGAGAAAGCTAAACAAGAGGTTAACTTGTATTATAATTTGCGAATTCTTCGGTCGTAATTTCAGTAAAGTACATTTCAAAATATACTTTTCTTCATCTAACGGATTTTTATCCTTTCGTTTAGTATCACGTTAAACGTCACGTAAAAAATATTAAAGTTAATTTTCTTTTCTGCACGCGGTGTCAAGAAATAAAAGAAAAATGTTTAGTCAAATATAATCACAATTGGTTTATTCCTCAAGAAGAAACAAAATCGAAATTAACCCTTTGCACTCTTAAGACTAACGATACAATTCAGATAGTCAACAAAGTTAATTTATATATGCTTATGTTCGATAAATAAATATTTTAAGCTTAAAGAAGACGAAATTATACAATTTAACAGATTGGCAAAACTTTTTTCATGGCCATTACGTAACTAAGAATTCTAAGGAGAAAAACTCCTTGAAATTAATTACCAATGTATAATTGTTTGAAGCGCAAAGGGTTAATACATAACCAGCTGACAAATTTTGTCTTTTTTGCCAGCACAGAAAAATGTTTGAATTTTCTGAACATGACCATCGCTGCTTTTAAATGTTGAAAAAAATGTTCACCGGCAGTGAAACATTTACGAATTAATAAACATAAACGTGATTAGATTAATTTATCGTTAAAAAATAACAGCACGTATGTACTGTATATTCCTCTCGCGTTTCACGCAACTCTCTGAAAGTTGTTGAAACTTATCAAAGTGTTTAGCAAAACTTTCATCTGACTAGATTTCATTCTTATGAGTAATAATAAAATCTAGTTTCCATTTCTTCGAAATGAAACAAAAAGAAACTAAAATGTTCCGAACGAGAAACCAACTCCCTCTTTCGATTACCTCTAATTCTAATTCTATAATTAATTACTAGCACTCGAGTACACGAATCGCTGTAATGTACAATATATACAACAAATAAAACAAATGCACTTCCCTTGAAAAAAAGAAAGAGGAAAACAATATGAAATCTACAATTTTAATCGAAAAATTCGTTCAAATGCATCTTAAAGATAAATTTGAATAATTATGCCATATGCGCTGAATAAATAACAATTAGAATGAATCGATCGATGAATAATGGGAATGTTAATATCCGTAGCTACTCGTCGAATATTTGTTCTTATGCTTTCGTTTCTCTGATTAATTAAAAAGAAGATAGTTGAATCGAAAATTAGAAAGTTTATGGCTTTCAAATCGAAACCTTCTACATCTTGTTGCATTAGTTCACCTCAGTCGTAAAAGTGTTCCAACCCAGACAATTCTTTTGTTTATCGACTTTCCTCTTTAATCTTGCGATTAAAAGGTTTAAATATATTTTTAAAAGTTTTCAAATTGTCTAACTCTCGACTGCAATTTCCAGTGCTGCGACTTTCTAATGTCGAATCCATTGTTTAGTCTAAGTTAGACGAGAGTCTGTCACTCTGAAAACACATAGCAATCGCTGACAAACGTTCCTCTAACTCGCGCATAACTCGAGCCTTATTTCTCATTAGCACTCTCCAATCTTGTTTCCAAGTAATCGTTTTCCAAGTTTATCGTATAAACTCGAGAAAGCGTTTTAACTTTCCAATTTTCAAATCGGCTACCGATTAAACGGAACCAAAACAAAACAAAACAAAAAAAAAAAAATTAAAAATCCTGCGAAAAGGTGACTTTATCCCTTAACACGAATGTTTTCTAAACACTGAATTTGTAACTTTTTACTCTTGCTGTTAATCAGATGATTATTCGGCGGTTTCGGCTGGAAAATTGGAAAAACTGTGTTTTCTGTTTAAATATTTGAATGAATCAACTAATCGGCTGATCGGTATATCACTCTTAATGCCCAGCGAAAGATTGCAAGTTAGAAAAGAAAAAATGATTCCCTGTAATTGTCTGCCTCGTTTCGATTAGTTCGGTTTTGAATCGCAGTTATTGCGTTCGTTTGCTTTGTCCCATTTTTATTTGTCTACATTTGCGGCTCGCTGTTTGATTGTGGTTTATATGTAAGTGAGATATATGTATATGTATATGAATGTCGGTCTAAGGATCCACTCGATCGATGACGTATTAAATTTAAAATTATGCAGTATACAAATAAGAATGATAGAAAACATCTGTAAAGTTAAACCATAGTTGGGTACTTCTAAACAATAAGGTTCAAATTTTAACCAATAATTTGCTTGAATCAAAAGACACGTATAATTACTTAAAAAAAAAAAAAAATAAAAAATAAACATTACTATTAATCAATAAAATCCACCTAAAATTAACAACTTGTAATTGTTAATTTCAGATAACCCCTATTAATTTTTAATACTAGTCTTATTATTTATTATTATCTTACTTTATTACTAGGTAACATTAATAACGAAAATTAAGTTCAAATTTATCATTCATGATATTTCAATGTTTCTCTAACTTTCAACGAAAAGAATACAATTTTCTGCTCGAATCTTTTGTACAAATTGTACCATGAAACCCAAGAAAAATTCATTCCATTTTAAATGTTAGAAATATTAAGTACCATATGTTTTGAAATACTCGTACATTAAAAATTGAACCCTTATTCTTGTATCTGTACTAACTGATATTAACGAATTAATTGCAACTTCAATGAAACTAAAACGAAGAAATGTGTAAGTGAAAATAAAAGTTACACACTGAAATCGAGAGAAAATCCATAGACCGAGATTTGCAACAGGCTGTCTGTACAACAATCTTAATAACATGATATGCAACATTTATATTCTAATCTTAGATTCAGTAAAAACTATGCGCTGGGCACGAAGCTCTCTGTTTCACGTGTTGAAAAAAAGAATCGAAAAATCCTCGGAAAACCTTACGTAACGATCAAACGAAAACCTGTTCACGTACGAGACGAAAAAATTGGTATTAGTTTGTTTTTTCCCCATCTCTTTCGTGATCAATGCGTGTAGCTTTTTTCATTCAAATTTGATTAGTCACAGTCGTTGCGACCCCGGCACTGTTGTAAAACGGTATGTAAATATACTTATTATAATAATATATAGCTGCATCTGTGATTTGATTGTAAATCGTGAGGTAACGAGCCTGTGTGAAGGGCGCGATTAAATCGAGAAACATTTCGATAATTCCTGAGTACAGAGCCTATACAAAAATGTTCAATCATTTTTAAACTATACGAATAATGACGTCATTCGGTTACAATCACGTAAACGATTCGTATACATTCATACTTGGCGGGAAATTACTAAATAGTTAAGTTAAAATTGCAAGTTCAGAAAATAATTAACGAATAAATCGATACTCGATCAATTTACAAATACTAAGTGAAACGAAACTTTTAATATTAATTCAAAATAACCTGGGTTTATTGTGAGAACAATAATTATTTGAATGTGTGTTAAATTATTGAGAAACCTAGGCTCTGTACACGGCGAAAAATTTGTCGAGTCTATCGCGCTCACAGAACTATTGTCATCTGTAAAATATAATATAAAAGATCCTGAGTTGTACTGTGTGGTACTATGGCTATGGAGTTCGGCAATGTCTGAGATGGCTCTATCTTTTCCCTTCGTACTTTCAAATAAATAGAAATAATTTGCATCGGAAGCTTTTGTTGGAAATAAAAATGTCAAGTGATTCCTAATTTTACGTACGATTGTTGTACGTAACAATATTGTACAGTTGTCAGTTATCATTGTAGAATATGTAAGATACTGATGAACAAAGTTTAATTCGCGTATAAAAATTGATGCGACCTACGGTACGTAGCCACTTTTGCAACATGTGATCCAATGTTAACCAGTACCTTAAAATATTGCTATATTGTGCGCGTAAAAAGTATTCTCAAAAACCGAAGTATCTTCAACATAGGAATACCTTAATAATGGATTACTGTAGGTCTAATAAAATATCTAATAATCTGTTGAAAAATATCAAAACTCTAAGGAAATTAATAAAAAGAAAAAAGAAGAACAATGGAAAGGTAACAAAGACTTTCGTTTAATTAAGAATAAGCGAATCCGTTCTAGAACAAATTCATTAGAATTTGAAAGAAACTGATATAAGTAATACCTTTACGATACTTAACAATAAATCATGTTTATAAAATGTAAATGGAATGAACAGCGATGTTTAATAAACTTAAACAAATTAGAATAATGATGACAATGTCTATAATAAATTCTTTCCTCGAAAGGAGAATGAATAAACTAAAAATACTTTCGAAATGAATGCCATTAAAAGCAAATTTGTCATTGGCAAATTAAAAACTTAACAGTGAAGACAGAAACAAAGTAAAGTAATATTGACGGTAACAGGAAAATATAAAACGATTACGTAAAGAAAAAGAAAAAAATGAAAATGAAAATCCGTTAAGGAACGAAAGATCGAATTAACGTACCGAAGTTAAGAAAAGATTATTAATTCAGCTCTATAATATCACATTAGAGCATTGTCAAAGAGTTAGTAAGAAAAGCCACCTCGGACACGAGCCTCTTATAATATATTAAGGTCAATCTGCTGTATCACGGTGGTTTCCCATCGATAACTGTCAATAATAAATCCTCTGTAAATCTGTTTGAGCTGTAAAATCGGTTGGCTGTCTATCGCACCGTTAAACTGCTACGTGGTGAAAAATATATTATAATATGTTCGTACGTCATCCTGGGAGTTTCTGTGCGTGTCACCCAGTCGTGTGACGTAATCAATAAAGTAAATATAATCCTCTGTAAGAATATAATATCGTTGTAAATATCTGTAGTTTATATAACACTGTATAGCATCAAATAAAACAACAAGTTATCCTGGCTCGCGGAATAATCAGTACGAGATGGGATGGCTGCTCCACTTGCGGTAATTGTTTGTAGTTTCTTTCATTTTGTTTTGTTTGTTTGTTTGTTTGTTTGTTTGTTTGTTTAAGAAATACTCTCGCTTTTCCTTATGACGACGAATAGGCACGGCACCTTTTGCGAGTTGTCCTTCAAGAACTTTCATTTTATCGGTTATCGTGGCACGCCGCAAAGAGATTGACTTTTCTAGTAAAGTGCTGGATGGATTTCCAACTAAAATTATACCGTCGCGTTAACAAAGATCTGTTGATTTTGTTACCATGCTTTAAATTTGTTGACAAATTAAATATTACAACTGATCCTTAAAACTTTTATCTTCGATTTAGGTGAATGTAAATTTCTAAAAACACAACAACCTTTTGCAAACTCTGATAGAACTGAGACATAATTACTTCCCAGATTGTAAGAATGTAAACAACTTACACTTTTTTAACGATTCCGACGTAATAAAAATATAGACAAAGAGTTTGTCCGCACTTGAATAAAATTGTAATTAAAAACGCAACAAGAAGAAACATATTGTCTTACGTTGTCTTGAACGATACTCTAAAAGACATAAAACTATACAGAGAGTGAAAAAAGTAAGTGTCATTTAGGTGATGAAAGCAATGCGAATATTTTAAGTAAATGACAAGCATTTAGGGGATGGTACCGTATTAACAGTCATCCTTCCAATAATTATCGATATAAAATGTTAAAAATTGTAACTACTATTATGTAATTTATGACGTTCAATTGAGTGATGTCTGATTGCTCACTATTTTAAATCATTTTATGTCTTCTTTAGAAGTATTTATTCTCACTAATCACTTATGCTTTGTGCTGAACATGAACATCCTGAGAAAATCAAACGTACAATGGCGATTTCCATTTGTACTTTCGTTTATATATTCTCAGAGAAGTATCGAGCAAATAAAAATATGGATTCTGTAAGTCGGTCCCTTGTCCAAATTTATTTTAAAACAACGGACACAGTTTTTTTTTTTTCAAATTAATTTTTAAACCGTCCAATTCAGCATTATAAATTACACATCAATTTTCAAAATTTTATCCGAATAACTATCGGTATTTGTCGCAGTAGCAACCCTCTGTACGCTCGTCACACTACTTAACATTAAATTGATACAAAAATAATCTCTGTATTGTTCAAGTTTACTATTTCATATTGAAATGAATTTGTATATAAATGTAATCATGTTACACACCATTTGAAAGCACAGATCCTGCTATAGATTTTGATAACAAATGTTATGTGTTGTTCATGATTTCTTCTAACGATTCCGATTATTCTGATCTGGGTTAGATCTGAGGTTTAGCAATTTCAAAGCTAATAGGTAAAAAACGAAATTATTTCAGCATCAACCGAATCAAAACTTGCATTGGTCCTCTCTTTCATCACCTAAACTTAGTCTTTCCATACTCCGTATATTAATTTGCAATAGCAACGTGAGAAAAAGTCTCAGAAATAAAATAAAACAACTTACTCAACGTTCGATAGAAATAAAATTTGCAAATTCTGCAAAAACGATATACAACATAAAGGACGCGTTCGTAACATAATTAATAGAGTAACCGAATGTTTGTTTAGCCAAGAATTTCATGAAATTCTTATTATCCATCGCAGCACAAACTCGGTCAATCTCTTCGCTGCGTCTCGGTCTTTCGTTGAAAAACCGCGCTGAACCCCCGTTCGGAGTTTATGACTGCCAGAAATTGCTGGTATTAATCCTACTCAACCAAAAAACTATCACAAATGGGCCGAAAAAACTAAGGCGCATTAGTGGTATGTTGCATCAAATTGCATCACACTGCTCTGAAAGTGCTTTGATTCGACACTGGTCTGGTTGACCTCGTAACCACCGTCTTGGAATGATCTCGACTTGTTCTCCAGAGTCACCGCGGTTGTGCCCTCCTCCGTTGGTACTCTGGGCGCAGGAAATGATTTGACATTATCTGTTTGTTGTGTCTGGATTTGTAGATGCGTCTGCGCTCCAGTTTGCTGTTGTGCTTTCGGTTGCTGATGTTGGTAGATTTCTTCCTGACGATGTCTGTCCGCGACGTTGAGCTCGTGGAAGCTGACCAGGTGTCGCTTCAGGTAGAGCTTGGTCTTGAATGGCTTGTTACAAAGGGGGCATGTGACACTCTGAGGGTTGTGGATCAGGCGCATGTGCTGACGCAGGTTCGACAAGTTACTGTACATGCGGTTGCAGACAGGACAGGGGCGTGGGTCCAGCGAGTGCAGTTTGCGTAGGTCAGCTGCAACACACACACAACTTGCTCTAACCCGGTAGAGGCAGCACGGAGAAGGGAGTTAATCTTTTTTTCGTTTGTTTTGCTGAATGGATTTATGGATGGTGTCTCCGATTTGCCAGCCACCACCGGACAGCAACAACCAGCTGAGAAACCCTAGTTGCACGATTGTTGTACGCTCTATCTAGCTTAGCAATGGGATCACTTCTTCGATCGAAATACTCTAGTTAATCAAGGATTGATATTCAACATATGCTTGCTTCGATTTTAATCGATAGAAATCACGATCCATCGGATACAATATATTACTTTATGAAAATTGCTCCAACATTAAAAATATATATTTCATACATTTTGCAATACTTACGAACTCGACTTTTAACGTTATTTAACAATAATAGTACAACGAAATTTCGTTTATTATTATCCGAATTCAGTTTGTGATAACTCAAAGAATTTCTCCATGATTTCAACCTAAGAAGTTATTTACATCTGATCATTGTAACGTTGAATTTGTTATAAAAATATTCAAATTACTATCATTATACAGTTTTCTCGATATTTAATGAGTTTTCAATACGATAGATTATTTAAAATTAAAGAAATAGTACGTATTTGTTTGTGATCCCATTGCTACCTGTTATGCGCACCACGACATCGCGCATCACCAACGCACACACATCGGAGACAAATGGTAAGCGTGTTGTTATTGGGTACATGAGGCACAAGAGTTCGCGTTTATTCTTCGGAATTATTCTACAATTATTTTTCGTCAATAACACCCTTTTGCATTTATAAATTTTCGCTTGAAACTTACAATCTAAATATTTTAAATCTGTTACAGTTATTACGATTACTGTTCGAGTAATAGTAACTAAGAATCAGAAATAGATAATTCTTTTTTTTCTTTCTTTTAATACAGCTTTCGCTTTCTTTTTTATTCTTTATAAATAATGATATCAATGGTAATAATAGTAGATCAATTCTATACTAACGAAAACAAATAATTTAATAATATTTAAAACTTCAAATTTAGGTAATTTTTATTTTATTAAATCAATTGAAATTCCATAACTAAAATTAAACAGTAACGCACATGTTATTACTCCCTAGCCAAGTATGTAAAAAAATTTAATTTCTATATAGTCGAAATCATAACAAAATATAAAAATTAAAAGAAGTTCAGTTTTCTGAATTTCTAATTTGTATTATTGGATATTTCATATGTGTACCTTGTGAAATAATACAATACGATTAGTAAAGCCAAGGATATTAATTTTTTTTTAATTACAACACTGTAATAAAACACGGACCTCAACCAAAAAGCTTACAATAAAATTTAGCATCAAGCAATTGTTTTGCTATACAGAGTGATTATACAAACTGGGACAAGCTTTATCCTTTTTCCAAGCGATGATACAAAACATTCGTAGAGAAAAAAATCGATTCCCCCATGCAGAGACATCTTTTAATAGCGCAATTTTTTGTTTAGTGCAACAATACAAGTACAACATGCGCTAGTACTTGGTTTTTCAAATTGAACTATGCGATTTGTTTACATAAATCGATTCTTCTCACCATTCTGCATGTAAGAGTGTTAAGGCATGACCATTGCAAACGCAATACTTTACGAGATATTTCATATTTTATGTTAAGACGCTACTTTATCCTCACAGGTCTTCCAACATTCCACTATCAAGGTTTAAACATTTTATAAGTTGTTTCCATATGTTTTCCATTATATATCCTCAAGTTGTATAGCACTTACACTTACACTATTAGCTTTAATCCTACCTTTCATGTTGTTAATTCATACAAAATTAAAATTTTGTTTTTTAACCCTTTAAAGGTCTCTCCATTTTGAAATATATATATAAACTTTAACTTGAAAGATTTGCAATTCATTTAGTGTCTTTTCAGCGTTTAAAAAAGAATAAACTGTTTTTTGTAATCAAACGTAAATTATAATTAATCTAGTTAAAAAGAAAGAATAAAAATATCGCGAATTAACAAATATCAAAGTTTTAATGCGTTTCGGAAGATAGTGAAGCTAATCTTTCCACGGATGTGGACCATAATATTGTTTCAGATCGTGTTGATAATTTGTCAAAGAACAAAATGGAACTAAGCATTAGAAAAATATCAACGAACTACTTGTGTATTTTATACAAGTTAATTGAAATAATAAATCATTATTTATGATTTAAAACTACTTATATGTTATATGAAATATGTTAAGCATGATCTGATTTGTCAATGAATAGTATTATTTTGAGCAGCCATTAGCAATAAAGGGAGGATTGATTTGTTGAACAAATTATCCGAAACTGCCGTGAACAAAATATGTTACACAATCGAAGAGAGGGAACACACAGGAACAGAGTTACAAAGTGAAAGCAAAACACATTGCATCAGGGTGACTTGATTATCCTTAGAATGAATTTGAGGATCGCAGAGTAAAACGCGATCCTCAAATAACGATGAAAGGAATAAGGAAGTCTTGGCTTACCTAGAAGTTAGCTAACTGTTCTAAGACAGATGATCTTCATGAATATCTTTTCAGAAAACTCTTAACGATATACGAATAAACTTTTTAGGAAAAAATAGGCATCCTTGGAATGCAAAATAATTTTTGTTTTCTTTCTTTGTCTTTATTATTTACCAAGTAGTTCACTGGGAGACTATTCTACAGAAACAATTGCTTTGGTTCTATGTACTGTGACAAGCCTAAAATATTATTATTACTTGTTTATTCTAATCTTTCTTCGAACCCTTAATTAGAGCCCATCTATCTTAAACATTTTTGATGCAAGTCACGTTTTAGGTTTCAATAGAGACTGATTTCAATACGTGACATTAAAAATGTCCTATATAAAAATATTTAATTTGCATCGATCAGTAAACAAAAATTTAAATAGAATATGCTATTTCATTTTCATTCGGATCTGTATTCAAATAAAAATACCTTCAATTTCGAGAGAAACACATAAACAGAATTATACTTTGCTAATACAGGAAGTTTCCCATGTTTGAGGATCTTTGAATTACCGTCGGGTATGGAGATCCTACTACTATGTGGTAACTGTTTATAAGAATACGAACTTTTGGTGGAGAGTAGGCAGAGCGAAAGGCTTAATCCCCCCGCTCCTGTGTTATTCAGTTCGTGGGTGCCTAGCTAACAAGTCAGCTCCAGACATTACACTACTTTTGATGCGGCGTTTCGTTTCATGATCGTCGTAACGAAAGGTTTAATGATCTTCGGATCTTTGGTATAATAAACAATTGGCTCCACGCGCCTTAACGCTCTGCACAGAAGTAGATTGCTCTTCATCGTGGAGTCAAGGTTTTCAACGTAATTCGTCACATTGGTGATTGAAGAACCACCGCCGAATATTTCTAATGTCATTATACAAATGTTTGCAGCCTATTATCTATAGCCGTTTACTCGTCTCCAAAAGACTACCGCGTCTTAGCCATAGGTAGTTTAAAAGCTATCGTATCGTATCGTTTATCGCCCGTACCACCCGGAAAACATAGCTACAAATTGTTCAATTTGACGAAAAAATTAGCAAAAACGCATACCTCGTACTTCCTTATAGAATAATGACACAAACAAAAATTCTGTGATTTTAGAATTCGAGAAATGAAACCTTAGCCGATCTTCATTTGCTGTTTTCCATATCGAAGAAATGTTGTTTCTTCATTTCCCATTACCAGCTTTTCATCCAGGTATGTTTTTAATTTATAAAAATGTAATCATAGTAATTGTGTTCAATCAGGATATTCGATACGATATATCGCTGCAGCATATCATATCGACTTCCTCATTATTTAGTAAAACCTGTAACGATATGTTTCAAACTGATTCAGTATGACGAAGTTAATAACACAAATCTGAAGAGTAAGTCAACTTAAGACACAAATCTATTGCGGAGTGAATAAAATGTGTTTATAAATCGATGTTTACGTGACGCTCGTTATTAGAGTCATCGTGTTATCTTTATCTAGTGTAGTAAATACAGTATGAGGAATGAGCTTTTGAATACAAACATAAAATATGAAACGCTTCGTAAAGCAGTGCTCTCCTAGCCAGGACACTCATGAGTCCTCTAGGGTTCTCCCACTCCTTGTCCGTGACAACTGAGCACGACATTAATTCATACGTCGCACGTAGTGTCTGTGAGTTTTATTGCAAAGAAGACACTAGTTTGTCACGGTTGCTTCTTTAGGATCGCAAGGACTCTGATAATATGTTATATATGAAGTATGTTATGTAGGGAAAGGATGCTTGAAAGAGGAAACAAGAACGTGAGGGGTCCCTATGCTGGAGAACACTGTTATAAAGTATAACGTTTTCAATGGTCATACCTTAACACTTTTATATGCAGAATGATGAGAAGAATCGAGTTATCTACAAAAGATGCATAGTTGAATTTCAAAAATAAATGTACGTACACTTTCCCCGTTGTACCAAACAAACAAAATTATACGCATCTTCAAAAAATTACACCGTATGGGGATTGAAGTTTTTCCTCTATGCATGTTTTGTATCTCCGTTTAAAAAAAAAGGTACAGCTTGTCCCAGTTTCTAGAATTACCCTGTGCATGTCAAAGTAGGGTGTTCTATCGTGAAATATGCATGGACGTATAGAAAAAACAACGCCAATTCGACAAAATAGAAAGTTTAAAAAACTTAACATACTTTAATATAAGTTAACATAATTTAAGTAACGCTTCGTGAAGTGAAAATTAATTAATTAAAAACGTTCGATTTCCAATTGGCGTGGCTTGGAACGGATGAAAACGGAAAACGCGGAAACAACGGACAGGCAGTTTACCAGACGGAGGGATATGTTAATTTAAATTTTAAAACTAGTTTTTCATTTCTTTTTTCAAGTGACCATATTCAAGTATTATTGAATCCATAGGATTGTTTAATCAACAAAACTTTAAAGAAGTAAATAAATCATATTTACTTTAAAAGTAATCTTTAACGTAAACCAATGTATACCAAACTTTTCCTATAATTGTTTTTAACAAATTATAACTGTTGAACCTCGCCTCCAACTCTGGCAAACAAATGGAAAGGTAGAGTCCGAGTATGTACACGCAGCTGACTTTCTCACACAACAGCTGCAAACTGCACTCCGCCTGGATGAAATCATCAAAACATCGCCTCCGAGTGTCAAATCTCTCTCTCACTCTCGCTCTCTCTCTCTCTTTCGCACGCGCTCTTTTTCTCTCCTACCGCCTAGCAACAGCTACCGAGCTACACGAGCTTACCATTTCAAACCGAGGCTCCCCTTCTCCTTCCATGTTTCTACTCGCATCCAAAAATTTCTCTCCGACATGATCGGCTAGGTTGTTGCTGTTTGTAATGGTGCTCGCAACTACCAAAGAATTAGGGTTGGGATAGGTAGCCACTTACCTTGTTGCTCTTGATTTAGCTCCGTATTGCTAACATTTGATGGTCCTGGCAGTCCACCTTCTAATGGTCCACCACCCCCGCCGCCACCTCCTCCTCCTGCTCCTCCTCCTCCTAAAATAATAATTTACAATTGAAAATTGATTTACTCGAATAACAGAATATTATAATAATGATAATTGATATTATTAATAATGTTTGGAAAAAAAAAACATTTCACGGAAAACTTTCTAGAACAATTACAAATGTATTTCACACAATTGATAAACTTTGACGAAAATATCATACTAAGATAAACAACACATACAAATGTCAATTTTCTTGCACGTTTTCGTATAAAATTATGTCGAATAGTTAATAGTTTAATAGAATAAACAAATTTTACAGTTATTATACGTGAATTAATTACTCGATTAATTGTTAACAATTTTGTGCCATAACAATACAATTCTTATCGTAATCTATTCCGTATCAGTGTAACAATTGCATTCAAACGATATCTCACACGCCTATTAACAGTTACATAAAACTGTACCTGAAATAATTTTTTCCTTTTATAAAAATAATCTAATCGTTCTACTACTATATAAACGAATATATATTATGAAATATTTTATAAAATTTTGAATCATTTATTTTACACCACAAGGATGTGTGTGAAAGCCATGTGATACACGACTTAATTAAACCCTATAATCTTTTTTGTGAATAAATATATGAACAAAATTATAAGTCAAAATACTTCATAATTACTAAAAAAAACACACAAATATTATTTACTTTTAACTTAGAAAAAAAGAATACCCCTTAAAGTTGAAATAATTTATATCATTTAGTATTCCTTTCAGCAATAAAAAAAAATGTCTTACATCTGTAGAAATAATTTTAATGTATGAGATGATTGAAAGTCGTCGGTAGTTACCTTGATAGGAAGGTGGATACGATGGCAAAACTTCCATGCCACCATCAAGGCTAAGGAAACCACTTGGCAGTGTGTTGACTTCCTGCTTTGGAGAACAGTCATCGTCGCTTCCATACTCTGGTAATTCTACTTTTGGCTAAAGCATAAAAAAGTATCGTAATCCTCTTTTTTCCCCACAAATGAAAATTATATCTTGAGTTGATTAATTTTCAACAATATAATAATTTCTTTCTAAACGTCACTGGGACGGGTAGAAACTACGATACTATAAAAAAACAAAAATGGTATACTACATTTGATATACTGTATGTTCGAGACACGAGGCGCACGGAAGTGCCTCAGCCGAATATGGACTTCTGTTATCTAATAATGGCAAATTAGAAAAATATAAAAACGATATTTTTACGTTTTGGTAATTCAATAAGGTAATTCAATAATAACATGAGACACCACTAGTTGTAAATCGGAAGTAACACGTAGGTTCACTCGAAAGAAAGTTCTGAAATTACTTTTGTGATACTTTGAAAGAAATTACTGTATATATTCTCTCATGCTTTAAAAAATAGTGCTCCAACAGTCTAAGAATAATACAAAATACTTTTATTTAAGATATTTCATGTAAATTACTAAAATTTTATCTTATTGATGTGATGTGTATAGAACTACAAAAACTAACCTCAACAATATCAAGATCTTTGTAGCAGTCGAGCTGAACCTGTGGCTCGATTAATGGCCGTGTGCATGATGGTCCAGTTGTACAGGCCACAGCAGCTGGTACAGGACTAGATATCTGAGGCGAATCACTTCGTTTGCACAGCCTTTTAAGTGGTGGAGGACTCGAGGCTGGTGGTGTTTTGCTACGGTCCTCATCCAAACTTGGTGAGATCAGCCCACGACCATTTGATGCATATATGTTGTTTGTTTTCAAATGCTGAAATCAATCAATCAAATTAATATTAACAAATTATTAACAGAAACTTAAACTTGTGCACTGAAATTATAAATGTATTTCTCATTCAATTTCAAGTACAAACCTTTTCGTTGTTGTGCTGAATATTTTGAGAGTCGGTGAGTCCACGGATTTGAAGAGACTCAGCAGTTCGTAAAAATGTAGGCAATTCTGCTTGAGATATGTTAACTTCCCCAGCATACATGAACTCCAAAAGCGACTGTAGATGTTCAAACTCCACATCACGCATAAATATTATTGGATGCTTGCATGGATTCGTCTATGAAAATACATTTATGCAATATATTTCATGTAGTTAATCCACCTTTCTAATACAAATAAAATATGAAATTTTATTAATTGTCATATACACAGAGTGTTCCTAAAATAAGGTGTCAAACTTTAAGACAGTGATTCTTAACTTTTTAATCTCACAGCATAATCTAGAAGAAAATTTTGAATCTTTTTAGAACAAAGTTTAAGGAGAAAAATCTAGAACAGAATCATGAGTAACTAGTCATAATTTTAAAAACTATAAAAAATAAAAATTCTTTAAGAATCACGTATGCAATGTCTTTTGCCCTTTTCGAATTGGTGTAATGAAAACAAATCTTTCATCGGTATGATAACATAAATGTAACTTTATTTCTGAGAAGAATGAAATCAACATTCAATCGTATACAAATGAAAATATGTATACATTCTCTTCAAGTAAACAGTATTTCTATCATATCTTTGAACATACAGTTAATGGAATATCATCTAGTAATAAAATGTTAGGGTAATGATGTTTAATAATGTGTAAAGTAATTATTACCTGGTACCTAACTACAATTGGTCATGTTATAATATTATGTTTGAGTGGGTTAGGTCATGTTTACATAACTGAGACTTCATTTTCGAATGTTTCCTATAATGTGAAATTTCAAAAGATTGTAAGTCAGTATTGAAACCTTTGTGAACCTATGTGTATATGACATTTTCTTCTTTTTCTTTGTATTATTATACAGATTGGTTCTTTATATTTACTATATACTCTGTACATAAAGGTAAATTTCATCTACAATATATAAATTTAATATTCATTTAAATAACGAAATTTGTTAAATTTGTCAAAATTAAAAAAAGGAACTAAAATTAAGATTGATAATTTATAAATTATTGTGAAATTTATTAATAATATTAATGTTAATTTTACCGGATTGAATAAGTAACCATAATGCGGCAATATGTAAGACATTTTAAATACAGAACATGTTTTTGAGGTACAAAAGTAAACTTAATAAAGGCATATTTACAGTATAATATTTTATGTATTTGTAATTATTTCTTAATTTTTTCTTATATATTAAAAATTTTAACTGTACTTGCAAAGATCATTGTTAAGTTAATTGTTATTGTATGTACCATTAAATCTACAGTGTTAAACTAGAAGCAAGCCTGAATCCTGTGTTTCATCTGATTAGGTTCCTCATAATTTATGTTCTCTTTTTAGTCCTATTATATTACTCAACATATATCAAAATGAAACTACAAATTTGTATTTTAATAATGTTATTATTCATTAATTTTTAATGATAAAAGCAGAATCTTTATTTAGTCATTCGAAACTCAGGGTAACAAAATTCCTTCATGATTATAATTTAAAACAGCACAACTATACTATAATACTACAGTAGCAAGAGTGTTTGAATCACATATAAATAGTTTACTTTATTTAGTATTAAAATATATGTATATATTATATGGAAAATTATACAATTTAAAACACTTACAAAGTATAAGAAAAGACAAAAATACAATGTAAAATAATCTAATATTTTCAGTTTCACAATGAACTATGTACAACTGTTCTATATAGCAAGTGTTTCTGATCTTTCAATTAAGAACTTCATTCTAAGAAAAAGGGATATTTAAAAAATATTACAAATATATTTGCAGAGTCCAAAAGTATATATTGTACACAATTGAAGAAACATTGTCATACTAGATGTTTTTAGCTATCAACAATTATCGATAAATAAACAAATAAAGTGCTACATCGAGGGTCCTAACGTAAAACATATATGTGACTTCAGGGAACGTTACACATACGCATGCATGGTGTCACACATACATACACATGTACATGAAAATTTGAATAAATACTGTAATTTCATCCGCATCCAAACCAAAGCATGATTCTCAAAGAATATAAGAATACACGTCTGAGGGGAAGAGAGAGGGGGGAATATCAAGCAACTAGCACTGAAGAGAGAAGCAAGGCGGGGAAGGTTTTCTAACCTTGAACAACTCCTTGAAGTAAGGACTGCACGCGGAGAGGACAACCTTGTGCGCCTGGAGACGCCTACCATCGCAGGCAAAGGTGACATCGACAAAGTCCTCGTCATCCCTGAGGGCTTCGAATTGGCTGGTGATATTAGCTTGAAAGTTGTTCCAACGCAAGCAAAACTGCTGCTGGCTATCCGTCATTCTCCTCGCTCGACTCCCTTCGACCTCTTCTGTCTCTCTCACTCCTAAGCCGAGAGCCCCCCACCACCCACCCTCTAGCCGTCTCTCTTTTACTTTCACCTTCTTCTATTTCTATCCTTCTCCCTCTTTCTCTTTCTTATTGGCAGCAACGTTGTTCTTTCTTCGTCGCACACTTTGACTTCTCGAGTGTATTTTTTTTGCTGTCTGTTTTTTCTTGCAGGAGACACTTTAAAAATTTTTGAAAAATAAAGAATGTGGAAGATTCATCGAGACGAAGAGGGTGAGGGTGGCTTCGCAGGTCAGGATAGCCTGTTTTAATCCACCCTCGTGCTAGTAGTTCGAGATGAGGCTCCCATTACTCTGGAAAAAAATGGCAGGTGCAAAAAGTGCAATCGATGACTGAAGAGATGTATGCGTGGGGAGAATCGATAGACGGCTTGCCAACGTTCGAAAGAGGAATAATGTTAATTTCCATGCATAGAACTTTTTGTTAATTCTTTAATCAAACGATTCTGTTATACTCACTTTTATCGAATACTGTAATCTGACTCGTTATTCTTTTACTTGCATTTTATATCGCGCAATGCAAAGAATCGTATTTTCTATTCTAAAAAAACTTATTTTATCTCACATCAGTTCATCCAATAAGATATACTCTAGTAACACAATCACGTGACTTTTGACAGCATCGGAATGGTGGAGTGCTGTGCCCCAAATAAATACGGATTTAATATTAGTTATAGTTACTATTTATTTAGAACGACAGTTCTATAGTAAAATTATATGAAGATGTTAAATAAAGTAGTAAAAATAAAAATAGAAGTAACAATACATATAATGAAGGCTCCTTAAAAATGAAAAAAATTATATGTTACACATGCAACCTCAGGAATTGATGTCATTTACGAGGAAGTTAACCAGTCAGAAAATTCTACGCCATACGTAGGTGTGGACATGTGGACATCATTGCAGCAGATTAGAACCATCTGACTTCAACGTGATTAACCTATATTAAATTGATCTCTATGAACATTTATGATGCCCAATGATTAGAATATTATAAGATAAATATGCTTAATTGTATTTTAGGAATGAATATCGACTCGTGTAACCGATATATGATCATACGAGTCCAATATTCATTGAAAATATTTTCTTATATTCGAAGAATGAATTCTGACACATATAATCTATGAACATACGTCATCTGTCAATTTCACTAAAAAATTTTACATTATCAATAGCATAACAATATTACTATCTATTGATTATTTGTTGTTACGTTGTAGGAATAAATTCCAATACATCTGATCAATATTTTATATACTTTATTTTAATAATATTTGATACCATGTATTTAATATATCGGAAAATGTAAAACATATTGAAATACATAGAATTAAATTTATGGAGTACATTGAAAACGAGTAGATCAACAAAACAAAAAGAACAAAAATATAGATGATGATCCCTTTTTTGAATGTTGTTTTTATTGGCTAACTTGCATACATTCGTACCAATTCGTACATGAAAATGGCGGAATGTCGTCCACGTGATCCACGTCCTCTGCCATGCTCAGCTGTTACAAGCTGTTAGAAGCACTTAGACGTGAATGATTTCAAATTAACTTGCTTTTATCTTGAACCTAATCGTGTTCATGTTTTGCTAACTATATTTTTTCGGTTACCAAAATGACTACAACTACGATTCCAAAGGTATGTGAAATAAAATATCTATAATAATGTAGTATAGGTTATGTAGTTGTTTTGATTGTTAATTATTGTATCCAAATAATTTTAATTGCTGAATAGGATAACTAATAGAAGAGAATTTCAAATTGTTTATATGTAATACTCAAGTGACAAAAAGTGACAGTACATAAATTTAATATTAGAGTCGTAATCTAACCATGTCCAAGTTTAACAGTAGTCTCAAATTTTGATTCACACTCCAAATCATAAATTTCTAAAACTCAATTGATTTATTACAATGTACGTAATTCAGGATTCTTATTTTCCTGGTTATTATTTGGGAATTGCATTTTTCATGATGAATGATCGATCTATCACTTTTTAGGTTTCAGGTGCACCATCTATACAAGAATTTAGCATCAGAGTACCAAAGTATGTAAAAGTGTTAATTTATGTTCTTTAATGTAATTAACAAATTCGTAATATATTGTGTTTACTATATATCATATTTTACTATTTCAGAAATAATAAGAAAAAACACAATGTGATGCGTTTTAATGCAACATTAAATGTCGATTTTTCAAAATGGTCACAAGTAAAGATGGAACGTGAAAATAATATGAAAGAATATAAAGGACTAGAAGAAGAGATGCCAAAATTTGGTGCTGGGTCTGAATTTGGAAGAGATGCAAGAGAAGAAGCTAGAAGAAAGAAGTTTGGCATTACTAGTAGGAAGTACAAGCCAGAAGACCAACCATGGATTTTAAAATCTGGTGGAAAAACAGGGAAAAAGTTTAAAGGTATAAGAGAAGGCGGTGTAAGTGAAAATGCTGCTTATTATGTTTTCACTCATGCTGCTGACGGAGCTATAGAAGCTTTTCCATTACATGAATGGTAAGATAATTTAAGGGGAAGTTTGATTGTAAATTGTTAGAAAGTAATCCCTAATATGAACATTTGTCTTGATCTCTCTTTTTATACCTTCTAGGTATAATTTTCAACCCATTCAGAGATATAAAGCATTGAGTGCAGAAGAAGCAGAACAGGAATTTAGTCGTAGGAATAAAGTAATCAATTACTTCTCATTGATGTTACGAAAAAGACTGAGAAATGACGAAGAAGGTGGGGATGATGAGGAAATAGTGGAAGGTGGGAAGAGCAAGAGACCAACAAAAAAAGAAAAGGATTTAAAAATATCTGAAATGGATGACTGGATGGACAGTGACGATGATAACTCAGGTAGCGATGCCGACGAAAATAAGAAAAACTCTGATGAAGAGGACAATTCCAAGAAGAAACAAAAGGGTGAATTTCATGTACGATATTTTCTAACTATGTATATAAGCTACAATGAACCTCTTCAAGTTGTATGACCAGGTGTATGGTGATAGTAACTGAAAAACTAATATTTATGTTGGAGGCGAGACAATAAAATTATTTGAGAAATGATCAATGATTAGGAAACTTTCATGTAAGTATCTTTCAGTAACTGAATGCTTAGAAATCAAAGCAACTTGAAGAGTTTCGCTGTAATTAAATTATGCTCTTTTCTTCTAGACACATGTTCAATTGTAGATTTTGTATTAAAATATATGTATATTTGCAACTTATTGCGAGTGAAATAGAATTATTTATTTTTTACGTTTAGGTTTATTATGTATTACATTATAAGTATTTGTATCAGGTGATGCCCAGAAAAAGAAAAAAAAACAAAAGGCATCCGACGATGAAGCATTTGAAGAAAGCGATGATGGAGATGAAGAAGGGAGAGAATGTGACTATATTTCTGATTCTTCAGATTCTGATTCAGAATTGGAACAACAAAAAGAAATCAAGTCTGTTGCAGAGGAAGATGCATTAAGAAAATTACTTGCCTCTGATGAAGATGAAGAGGATGAAGAAAAGGCAGACAAGAAGGAGGGTGATGAAGATAAAGAGGAAGAAGATGAAAATAAGGAAAAAGAAGAAAAGGTAGGAAAACAAATGTACAATTTTTAGAATATCATATATGACTAACAAAAATTTCTCCATTTATCTTCCATTTTTTCAGGATAAGGATAAAACAAGTAAAGATCCTGAAAAGAAAAGAGATAGAAAGAAAAAGAAAAAGCAATCTAAGAAAAAAGATCTAAAGAAAGTTGCATTAGGAAAGGATTCTTCTAGCGATTTCTCTAGTGATTCAGGCTCAGAATCAGATACAGTAAAAGAGAAGGATAATAAAAAATCAAATAGTGCACATAGTTCAAGATCCGCAACACCTACACCTGTTGTTGCTGGAATATCGGATCCTATGAAAAGAAAGCATTGTGGTTCTCCAGATATATCACAGGCAAAAAAATTAAAGTTGGATAATTTCAATCTTGTACCAGCAACTTCTTATATTCCAGGAGCGAGGTATGTTTAAATGGGAAGAGTGTAATCTGTATGATTTACTGTATTTTAGGACTTATTTATTTTCAAATGTAATATGTTTCATACATTAGTATTAAATTATTTTTTATACGTTACAGTGAATCTGGAATCACGGAAGATGCAGTTAGACGTTATCTTATGCGTAAACCAATGACAACAACAGAACTTTTACAAAAGTTTAAATCGAAAAAAACGGGCCTTACCTCTGAACAGTTGGTTAATGTAATGACTCAAATTCTAAAAAAGATTAATCCAACCAAGCAGACAATAAAAAATAAAATGTATTTATCTATTAAAACGCAATCTAATTGATCTTCGATATTTTTATGAAATAGTATAATTATTTCAGTATGTATTTTGAATAACATTTAACAAAAACCACCATTTATATACTATTAAAATAAATTCATTAAGAAATCTGAGATAAAATCGTAATTTGAAGGGGAAGTTGGTATATTTCTAATCTATGTACTGAATTATTTTCAATTTCCTAGTTTACAGGGACAGGGAAGGATAAAAGACGAGAAAAAGGACATACGGGTAATTATAAAATTCTCTAATTAACACCGTCACCTAGCGCGACAATATACACACGACAGTGATTTATTATTTAAATGTATCATAAATTTAATAATATAACCCTATGAATTATTGTTATATAATTTTATCGAGTTTCTAATTTCGTAATTTTAATTTACTTGTTAAGTCATGCATATTTCTTCTTTAATTTAGACTTACCTAATTTTTTATAACGCATTCGATTCATACGGGTCATTAACATGTACATAATAGGTAAACAAAATATAAGCAAGTACATTCTTAGAAATGATGGAAAGTGAAATGCAAAATTCCAAGAATTTGGTAAAGAAATAGTAAATTTATGTGTTTCTTCAAAATATGGAATATTTCTTAATATTATGATTCCTTCACAGAGAAATCCTAGTGGATATAGGGGCATCCATATCGTATATCTCAACCATGTTAAAAATGATATTTCTATTTTTAGTAATTGCGTTATATAATATGGATATCTAACTATTTCCACAGTACTCCAAACAAGAAAAAGATAAAAAACAACAGGTTTAGTTTGCATACGCGGTTCGGCTTCAATCATACAAAATAATATAAACGATCTACCTCCTACTTGTGCAAGTGATACCAATGTATTACTACTAGTATAACCAAATAATGAATGCATAACTTCTAAAAACTGTAAAAGTTGTATAAATTTCATTGGATTTCCAACAGCTGCATAAATTTCTTTCATAGAGACTAAAATGAAGAAAACTTGGTGTTTAAATATATTATTTTAATTAATATAGGAATCAATTACTTTAAAATAATTTAGATATTTACTAACCTGGTCCATCTCGTGAATACATTATCCCCATTACAGTAAGAACATATATAAAACCAACAAGCTGACAAAGATTATATATAATTAAATACACCTTCTTGAAATCCTCTGCACAAATTTTAAACGCAATTAGTTTCAACTACAATATACGTGGTAATATATTTTTTAAATAAAATATACCTTTTCTATAACCAAATTCTTCTTGATGAAGTTTGTCATACATGCCGGGATAATCATTGCGTATATCACGTTTTTCATCTTCATTATCCTCTAAATCTTCACTGGTCCATTTATCAAAATCGATCTTTAACCACGACGGTTTTTGTGGTTGGCTTGTTAATCGTGGCCACCACGCAGGGCATTTTTTTTTTAGTACGAGATCAACTTGTCGATCTATTACTTTGTAATTACTTTCCTGTAATATAAAAACGAACTATACTTATCAATTATATCTCTAACGTTTACGGTCGCGCTTTGAAGTGGATGGTACAATTGGTGATAGAGCCGTTCTAGGTATAAAAATAAATTAAATATGTTGAATAAAGTATCAGAGGTATCATTTTTGCATTGGATGTGTATCGTTGTGTACAGATTCAGTCCGATAAAGATATCGGAATCAATGTGTCCAAAATAAGTTAGTCAGCCTTGTTTTTCGCATTTCTTATCAAAGTCCAAAGACCCTACAGGAAGATTGTTGATTGTTTGATTATTGTTTTCGATCCTTCCGCGCGTCGGTCGATTATTTTGTTTCCGCAAGTATTCGTTGTATTTTTGAAACGTCCGAAATATATTTGTAAGTTTATAAATCGGTCTCCACGTCCCTCATCTGGATCCCAACAGTATTCATGGGGTTCCTTCCATGAACGTATATACAAGACAATCCTTGAAAGAGTACACGGCGATTCGCAATGATACTTTTTAAATTCTTAATGAACCGTTTTGGATCTGGGTACGCTTACACGTGGTGTGCATGAAGGATCACCCTTACCAAAGGAAAGGTGACTTACTGCTACTAAATCTACGAGTCACTTATGTGACGCCTCTAAAAAAATATTCTGTCTTCTGATTCGAAATCGCACCTCTTGGTTCTAGTGTCCTCTCCCTCGACCTAGAGTCCTTGAGGAGAAGTGCTATGGTGTCAGAATTTCTGAGGGTGGCTAGTAATAATACTTGAACTTTACAGTCCCAACATTTCCTTGCATTTGCCCATATGATATGCAGGCGGTGTTTTATTGGGACCGCCACACGGACGCCCAAGGTACAAGTTCGTCGTAACAAGATTTACAATACTTGGTATTTTACACTTTCCCTCATCGATTGTGTTATAAATCTTGGGACAAAATATGAAAAATCTGGCAATAGTTACTCGTACTTCATACACCGATTTAATCTTATGCGAATTTGTAGGATTATAATTTAAAATGATTGGTTGTACACAATGTACATCAAATAATAGTTTATTATCATCAACAAACCTTAATAATATCACAATCATGTTCCTTGCATGAGGCGCGCAGTACTACCTTAGGAAAATATTAGCTATACATCTTAAATCTGAGGGTTATTCTGAACATGCTCTATCTATATATCCTTACTAGGGTTCAGATTGAACCTTGCATATTAGGTAATAGGAGTGTCTCTCTAAAGGCAATCGATAGAAGTGTCGGATTGGTCCACCGATCTAGTATTTGAGATTAGCCTTCAAGAAGTCATGATTCAACAACATACATGATTATGCAACTATACTTATGTATACCTGACACATCTGAGAGCTGATACTGTCTGGTTGGTAATTCAACTCATACATGACAATAAGAAAAGGTAGTTAGTTAGTCTTGGAAAGCGAGAGTTAGATACAAAAGAGTTAGATAGAGAGTTAGGTCCACATGCACATGCATCTTAGGTCTACAAATTAATTTTTGGCTCAAATTAATTAATTCTTGGTTTATTTTTTAATCAAATAAATGTGATTTATAGATGATCATTAAATTCAGTTAATATATGCAAAAATCAATTATAGATTCTAGTTTAAAACTATGAAGAAGTTCTATATAAAGTTCTTATTGTATATTACTTTAGTCTAAGATAAATTAAATCATATATTACTACCACTGATGTATAATCACAATGATATATTACAGATGCAGTAATGACAAAAGAATTATAGAAACATTACCTTAGTGTTAATAGATGAATGTAAATCAAGATTGAATCCATAATTATTAAGACCTCTGACACCATGCCCTTGAGCAGCAATTTCTAACTTCTTTTCATCCATGTAAACATTAATGTCCTACAGAGTGTAGTTATGATTTATATAAACTTATAAACAATAATAAGCATGCACTCAAGGTTTCATACCTTAACGTCAGTCAATTCTACCTTTAAGGTAACTTGATGTTCTGTCTGAGCCCAGTATACAAATGGAGTTAATATATGTGCCATGTTTTCATTTTATGCTTTGCTCTTAAAAGATATTCAAAATAAGAAATTGTACTTTTCATTCAATTAAGATTGATTAGAAAAAGACAATTTTGGATTTTGTTTTTTAATAATAAGTGTCTGTCAATGTAGTCACAGTGAACGCTTAAACGACGCTGTCTTTCACGATTACTCGTAATAATGTCTATTCTCATTCCGAATGAATAAATCGGATATGTTCCATACTATTTATGTTTCATTAAAAAACAAAATCGAAGTCCCTTTTGAAAAACTCTTAATATGCAAATAATATTCACCTTTACATATCATTAGTTCATTGTTAAAATATAGACGAAAACCCTTTTTTAATAATACATGTTAGTGTTAACATTATAAATATGTTAAATGTTAGTTAGATTACCATCACAGAAAGCTACATAAAACCACATAAAACTGCAAGCAACTGCAAGTAAGGTTAGTACTTATAGCTAACTTCATACAGAACATGTCATGTTAGCACACTGAGAATCAAAGATGGGCAAAACCCTAGGCTTCGAATAAATCTGAAGATTGCCGATATGTTTGTCTCGTTTCCTCTTTTGAACATTTTCCAAAGAAGGAAACGAGACAAACACATTGACAAACTTCAGATTTATTCGAAGCCCAATGAAAATAAATTGCAGAGACGCCCGAGAGAATTGCTTTTAGATTTAGAGACGATCCCTAAACGGTTGGTATAGCGTTCGCAATGTCATCTAGAAGAGACTATAACTTGAAGTAAATATAATTTTTGGGTTCATCCCGAAAGAGGGTACCGCTTATTAAGCCGCTTTGTGAGCGCTCACAGAGCGGCTTTTCTAACAATATAAACGCATTGAAAAACGATAGTTCAATTATAATTGAATACATAATTTACTTATTACAAAAATTTATTTATCTACATTAAAACTCCATTTTTTCATCTGAAAAATAAAACGAGTATGTAGAAACAATAATACTTATTATACAATAAATAAGAGAATAAATACCGCTTTCTTTAATATTGTGGCCTTTTCGCTCGTTCTCTAAATTCCACAAAAATTCGTGAAAAAGACGAAGTGATTTATTTAGACTAGTCTTTTTGTAGTCTTTTATTTTCTTCGCATTTAAATCGTATGTTTGCTGTTCTGCCTTATCCTTGACGTCGAACTCGTTGACTTCTTCAATCAGCGTAGTAATTGTTGGTGCTTTATCTGGTTGAAATTTATCCACTGTGTTCGCTGTGAATGGAATGCAAACTCTGCCAGTTTTTGGATGAACACAAAAAGGGGACTTCAAAAGATGGTTCATTCCTTTACTAACGTTTATGTCCAATCTGGGATATGTGTATTGAATCATTACTTCCTCTATTAAGTGACGGTAATACCACTTGAACTTTTTATCCCCCTAAAAACAGATATCTAATATCGAAAACTATTTTTTAATAACTTAGCAGATTCGATAAAAAAAAAAAGTACCATTGTATTTTTATGCTTAACGTATTTAACAAACTGGTTCCATTTGTCTATGGTAGATTTACATTGATTAAACTGTGTCAACAATTCTTGTCTATCTTCATCATCAGGTAGTATCTCCAGAAATTTTGCTACTCCTTCATCAGTTCCTAATATATTCTGCTCTTCTATGCAAAATGGAATGAAAACAGCTTCTATTATCTTAAGGGCACGTCTAAAATCACATAGTATCATGAAATAACATCTTTTTTAGTAAAAATGAATATATTAAAACCTGATTTACTTGATAACAATTATACACACTTAATAGAATGATGTATTTTATCACCATGCAAAGTCACTTTTTTTTTCATGTATTCTCCACCATCTAAGATCTGTAAATATTCTGCCACTGCACCACGCTCGAATGTAGTTAAAGTGCGTGCACTAGGATCACACACCCAACAATGTATACCTCTTCTGCCAGAAAATACCCACAAAATATGTTTGAACCCAAAATCAACTAAAAAGTATAACATATCGATGCTCATATTTGTATAAGCAATACAATATTATTGTAATAAGTTTTATCTGTACTTACGTCTTAAAGCACTGTCTAAAATTTTGCAGGCAACTGACATAAACTTCCAACATTTAGAGCAGACATCTGCTCCGGTACAACATGTTCTAACTTCATCATAATCAGTCATATCGATATCAAATACCAGTTCTCTCTCGACAGGTTCAAATTCAAAGCTGTTTCGCTGATCTTTAGGACTATATATGATAGTATTAAAAATATGGTTCAATAAGAATGGAAGTAGTTCTAACTACAAAAGCACCCACCAAACGTTGTAAACTGCACCAATATCTATTTTAAAGGGTAGCAGCCTCCTAATTTCTTGTTCCAATTCTTTTACACTCTTAAAAGATTGAAATCGAAGATAGACATCATCTTGCAGAGTAAATGAAAACTCTCTACGGGTGAATATGCTCACTAAAAAGAAGTTTATTATAATAATGTGTTGATAACAATTAATTTAAATTGCCAGTTGCAAGGATCAACCAGTTGCATGGTTCTTTATCGCAAATAACGTACCGTTTCCATAACTGAGCCAACGGTAGTAATCTTGAAAAGGAAATAACCTCGCGTAATAAGTCGGCAGTAAATCGGACAAATTTTCCAGTTGCCCGATATTAGTCATACTTGGTGAAAAGTTAACTCGTGCGAATATATTACAATATCGTTATCGTTTTCAAACACTCTGCCATAGCCATGGCGGGAATATACACTAAGCTTGGGGTGGGGGATTCTCGACGTCATAGTATGTATTCAGTGGACAAATATTCACTGATCATATTTATATCACTAGATTCACCAATGGTGAATCACATTCCTCCATTGAATTAGGTATACTCACTACGGATATAGGAATATAGAGACCGGGTATACCAGAACGTGGAGTAAAGCTATGTCTGTCATATTACGTTGCCATTGTGAATTCGTGAGATTGCTAGACAACTGTATAAAGTCGATAGTCTATGGCTAAATGCTCATCTTCCATTCCCCGGTTCCGACAAGAACCTCATTCAATTATAATGATACAAATATAACACTCCACAGTTAAGTTAATAATGTAGTATACCGACAACCGGCTAGCATAGGTTCCCGCATGAAAGGGGCACCTCTGCGCCTACGAATAGCAACCGACCTGACAAACAGGCTAGCACAGGCTGCCGCATGAAAGGGGCACCTCTGCGCCTACGAGTGGCATCCGCCCCGACAAACCCGCAAGCATAGGTTGCCGCACACAGGGGCAACTCTGCCCCTACGAGTGGCATCCGCCCCGACAAACCCACAAGCATAGGTTGCCGCATACAGGGGCAACTCTGCCCCTACGACATTGCGACCGAACGAACAAACCGGCTAGTATAGGTTGCCGCATGCAAGGGGCACCTTTGCGCCTACGAGATGACAACCATACCGACAAGCGGGCTAGTCCCGGTTGCTGCATACCAGGGACATCTGTACGCTAACGATGTAGCAACCGAGCCTTCTACGCCATCTAACACTTAACATCTCCTAACAACTCCTGAAAACTCCTAATACCCTCTAACACTTCCCAACAATTCCTAACATCTCCCTAATATCTCCTAACATCTAACAATTCCTAATACCTTCGAAGACCATCTAGTATCTCGTAACACTTCCTGTGACATCTCCTGACACCTTCGAACATCTCCTAACATATCCTAATACCTTCTCACACTACCTTATATTTCCCTTTAATTACCCTTTCATTCATGGCACAATTTCCATTAATTTCCCATAATTTCGTGACACATTTTCCTTTCATTGCTCTACCTTCCCTGACCACCTCCTTACTCATCACGTGATCCTGAATGCCACTATGCCACCTCTTCAAGTATCATATTCTCCTGATACAAAAGGTAGTATCCAAAATCCAGTGAAAAGTTATGCCACCTCTTCACATATCATGATCTCCTGATACCAAAATGTAAAGTGAAGTGCTTCCACTCAAGACTTCAGCTAAGTTGCACGCTCAAAAGTTCAGCAAAGTGGGACAAAGCAACGTTGATATTGGGAAGAGGGAATTTTAAGGGGAATTGAAAAAATTATAGGGAAACTTACCTGAAAATAGAGGGAAATTAAATGGAAATAGGCCAGGAAATGAACGGAAATTAAAGGGAAATGTCTCAGAGATGAAGGGTTATAAGAGGGAAATGTGACAGGAAATGAAGGAAAGTTAATGGGAACTGTGTCAGGAAGTGAGGAGAAGTTAATGGGAAATGTACCAGAAAATAATGAAAAATTAAAGGGAAATGTTACAAAAATGACGGAAAGTTAATGGAGAATGTATCAGGAATAGAAGGGAAATTAAAGGGAAATGTGTCAGGAAATGTAGGGGAATTAAAGGGAAAATTTCCACGAAGCTTTATATAATGTCATTGTCATCTCCATGATTTCAGATATATGATAATACCGAGACTTACTTTTACTTTGGAAAGGCGCTGCTGGCATGACCATAGATTAGATACACCAAGCGCATTATTTTGAATTTCTATATGCAAACTGTTTGTTAACTGAAGTTTCCAAATCACGAATATTTTCATTACATTTTTCGAGACATTTCTTTAATGCATTTACTGTTAAGTTTTAAGATACTCCAGGACCAAAATAAATTTCGTAAGATTCGACTGTAACATTTATTTTCTAATTTCGTTACACCTATATTGAATAAAATTTAGAGTGTAATACCTTCAACCCTTTTACATAGTGCAAAAATAGAACCGTTCTATTTTTGAATAAACATTACTGGTAGGAATGTATCGTTCAACTTATCTAAATAAAAACGCATGTCGGCGTTGCGTACAGCACCGGCAACGGTCACATATACGTGTTCAATAACAACTTTTTGGAAGAACGTCTGAATTCCTTACATACAAAAACTCGTAAATCTAGTAGCAAGAAAAGAATTCGAATCTTTTCTTGCGACACATTCGTTTTTCTATTTTTCTTTACCGTACGTGTTTCTTGTGTCCTTCCTCGAACATCATCGAAGAAGAAATTAACGTAAGTACGAACAATTTAAACAACGACGAAATGTTTTCTTCACGGTGTGTTTATTTACAATTCAATGAATATAGTTAGCGTTTCTATGCGCACATAACGCTAGCCGTATATAAAGTAAAAATAAATTCGACGATCATTTAACTTATCTAAACGTAAGGAATTAAAGATGAGGCGAGGAATATGTGTCTCGAGTTTGAAGAAAATGTCAAAATGCGATTAACATGTATGATGCAGTCTTCAAGCCTGGTGTTATAAACACGCAGGTTTCGTTTTAAATACGTTTCACGGTAAAACGTGGCGCAGATTTATCTTAATTCAACCTGGTGCAAACCTTTCGTGTGATATGACATTAAATATGATACCCAGCCCTCGGAAATTATACAACGAAATTCATTCTTCGGGTAATCGAATCTATCGCGCAGTAAAGAATGGAAACGTATATGCTACACACTTTCGTATGTGTATTTATAAACAAATTTCATCAACGAATTACTTGTAGTCTACTGTACTTCTGCAAATAGCTTATTTCGCGTACAGTAACGTACATACAGTCGTAAATTCATTTCGTTAAATTTAAAGCTATGATAGGTATAGTTTTAATATATATATATATCTGTGTCAGTTTTACGTTTCTCTATAGTAACTATATACAAATATCTCTTATCATCGGCAACAGCAATAATAATTGTAAAACTCTTGTAATAAATTCTCCTTATAAATAGATAAATCTTAAATATCGTTCAATCGATAAAAACTCCTGGAAAAATTACCTAAAACGATCGATCTATATAGGTATACAATATCTTCGACTAATAGGCGTGGTACACAATCGATAAAAATCAATGTTTCGTGACACGATCGATGTGTATTTATTACGCAAATATCGATGAGCAGTACGCGATTAATGATGGATGAATACGAGATAGCTTCGATATCCAAAATATACACACACGCGAGAATAAGAGTGACATAGTATAAAAACTCGCGTGTATCGAAAATTCATCGAGAACTGGACAATTGGTTCGCGAATAAAAATGTCCAAACTCGTTGATACAGAAAGGAAAACCGACCATCTGTTGGAACAAATTGGTCGAACAGATTCTTCTCAATTTTATACAACATTTACGCAAAAAAAATGTATTTAAAACTTATGCGACATGCTAGCTGAACTGCACCTTCTATACGTCTCTCGTTCGAAGAGATTTATACTTTCATTATTAACATTCAACCCTTTGCGAATTTTTTTCTCTAAAAGATAGAGATACAATCACTTAACGAATGAAGAATACGTTCAAAGGATATTCGGTGATCTGTTTCTCTTGGTATAAGGAATTCTTTTTCAAAGAAAACCGCCTAGGAAACACACTATGAAAAGACTATCATAGTTCATAGCCATGGAACGCAACGTATGTACATCGCTTCGCAAAGTGTTAACACAAAACGATAGGATTGGGTGATAGTTACTTTTCATCTCAAGGTGACGCGTGAATCTTCAACCCTTTCCGTGCTTCGCAAGATTCGATTCCTTAGCACGCATTGCATGAGGAAGTCGAGTAGTCGCGTCGATTAACACTTTATCTACTGTGAGCCTATTCGTAGGTGTTTAAATTCCAATGTCTACCTATCGCAACCTATTAACTGTGTTTTTGTTTGTGTACGTAAGATGCTGAGTTTGAGGAAATAGACTTTCCATTCGCGCCACGATAATGCCGAAAGCCAGAGAGATACGTAAAGTTATTCATGAAATGTATATTAGTTGTATACTAATGTAGAAAATTATTTCCTAAGATGTAGACTATTTCTGAATAGGCAGAGGTAGCTAAAATGTTAAGCATACTCCGACAACGCCTCGCAAAAGTTCACTGCATGAAATGCACCAATCTAATAAGCGAAATACGTGAATTGTAACTCGAGTTTTCAAATGAATCTTAGCAGAGATAAAGATCCCCATCAAAGTAATGTAATCTGATGAAAATTAGAGTTACTAGATGCCGCTGCCTTTAAAATAATTTTGTTGCTTTAACGTGGACGAATTAATCTAGAGCTTCTGCTTAAGATTCGCGTTTATGAAGTGCAGTTAGCCTACAACCAAATTCTTTGTTTCGAACATTAGTTTACAGTTCACCACATGTGTAATTAGATTTACTGCTTAGGTAACTTATGCGCTCCTATCCTATAGTAGAATGGCATGTCGCTTCGCGTTTCCTATGTTTTTCTTAACGAGATCACCTAATTATCGATGCTTCTATCCTTAAGCAGAGTCTCATCGACTCAACTGCAGTAACATTAGAAGCTACAGGTTAGTCCAACCACGTTGAAAAAAACAAAATTTGTAAATACACAGCGAAATGTGGCGATGGAAATCGTTACAACGTTAGTATTCCACGGGAGTGAAACCAAGTGAAACCGCGGGCCACAACTGTAGGAAATATCGTTTGAAACATCTGAGTTACGGAAAACAAAAGACAGTCATCTACTGATTCGCGAAGGAACACGCGGTTGAATGCGAACGACATAAAATAAATAGTATTCCATGAGGGTGAAACCGCGGGGGATAACTAGTCGGGTATAAAGACGCTTGTGTACGTTCATACGACGTGTCTAACTCGTGCTTTTCATGTTCGATTCGAATTCCTTATCACGTGTCTCACACGTTATAGCCTAAAGGGTTAAGTTTCATTCAGTAATTCGAGTCACAGCTCTCGTACTTCCTTCGTGAGAACTCGCGAGCACCCGTACCAGCGAAAGAGTTGATCTATTTTTCTTGCGGCACCTTGACGAGGACGGTCCTAGTGCCGTCCGCATCCGAAATGTTGATTTTCAGCTCGTTCGTCAGCGCCTCGAGCTTGTCGACCACCTTTCCGTTCTTGCGCCCACCCGGATTTGGCGGTGGCCAAACGTCGTCCAATGGCGGTTCGATGTACTTCCTGCCGGATATCGTGATGTACTCCGGCTTTCCGCAAAGCGTCCCACCTACGTGATCCGAGGACGACACGCATTTCTGCGTCAGTTCCACGTCCATGCGAGGACGTTTGTGGAGAGGTGGCTGGATCACCGGGCTGTAATCGTGATCCAGGAGACCTTCCACTTCCTGCAGCAATTCCTCGCTGTATTGCTGCAGCTCCTCGTCCATCAGCTGCTTCGTGTAGAGGAGTGTTCGTGAACGGCCTGAAACAAAAACATGAAATAATAACTAGTCTGTGGATATACAGTCAGCCTTATAAGCATTTATATCCTCCATTGAAAAAAGTCTAAATTAAATGGTAGGTTTGATGTTTCCCAATAAAGGTTTCATTATAAGTATATACATGTGTAGAGTTGTAAAATGTGTAAAATGTTTATTCGTATACATGTTTATAATTAAACATTTATTTGGAAACATCAAGCCTATTATTTGATTTATACGAATTTCTTGGATAGACGAAGAGGGTACAGATACTAATTGGACTGATGAGAAATGTATAAATATACAAAATATAAAGAATAAAATACACGTTACAACATTTAGAAGGTCAAATTTAAATTAAACGTTTCTGTTCTTGATCTGTGTAAATAATAATACGAATGTATATAAACATCAGCAGTCTAATAATAACACTTCTTTATACAAAAAGATCATAGTTGATGTCATTATTGGCGTATGTCATAAAATTGCTGGTTGCAACTATTAGTGGCACAAAAGCTTTCATTTTCAAATTTAATTGAGGAATATGAATGTTCTCTGTAAGATCTTGTTGATCTTTGGAAATGGTCTGCATGTTGTAATACGAAAAATAGTTTCTTGATAACTTCAACTATGATATCTTTCTATGAAAAAAGTAAAATTTAACATACTGATAGCCTGAATTCTTTTTTAATTCCATCACAATCTCTGATATCAAATGCAGATTGTGGAACCCCATATGTTATGCGAATTAGCGTTTTTTCGTATTCTTCGAGAAAGTGGTTGAATGAAAGATCGATGGAAAGGATCAACCAGTTCAGACATCGAGAAAGGATCCAGAGCTTTCTTGCCCTCGTTTAGAAAGTAGCTGAACAACTTCTGTTCGATCTCATAGCCTGCTCCGGTTTCGCCACACCGCTGTAAATATCAGTCTTATAACTATAGGTTTCGAAATGTACTTATCTTTTTATCTGAAGTAATCACGAGTATCTGATAAAACGTCTGCAGCGGTGGGTTAACTAACAACGATAATAAACTTTTCAACAGAAAATCTATAAATAAATCTGTAAAAAAGATGAAAAAGAAAACTAGGTATAATAGCGCTAACCATAGAATTGAATGCAAAAATATGGGAACTATGGTGTAAATTGTAATGCATATTAATTTTCAGATTTGTTTAAACCGTTAATCATTCTGCGTGTCAATATACATCTTATCTACGCATAACTACAATTGGTGTTGCTCTTGTTGACAGAAACGTAAATTTGAACAAAACCAAACATCATGGCCTAAATTATTATGCAAACATTTTTTTTTTTTTAAATAAATGTGTTACTACTCATCCAGTTAGTATGTATCCATTGAAAAATAATTTTCTTCTGTTTAAAAAGAAAAGGCAAGTCTGAAGGGTTTCAAATAAATTCAAAACATAATTTATGTTCTTTTTTTGTCACGAGAAGAAACTAGATTGTAATTAGCCTACCACAGTTAGCAACGGAATTAATTAACCAGAGGAAAGCGAGAAGCATTGTGACGATATAAACCACGAGGAGGTGGTCACGTTTTTACAAAATGCAGACTGACATTACAAACTGGAAATTTTAGAAGATTGATCAAATGTATAGTTCTTGGAAATGAATTTATCCAACTCGAAGGGATTGATTTAATTCGTTGGAGAAGGTAAAAGCAATTTCGATGCTGTCGATAATACACATCGAAGCATCGTTCGCGAACGCAGTTGTAACTTTTGTTGGCACTTCAAATTGTGTTACAAAAACGACGATACGTACAAAGTAAATGTGTTTCGTAATCTGAAATGTTGCTGATATCATATCACGAGTTTCGTTATTTTTAATGTTGCAATTGAATCGTATCCGATTCCTGGAATTTGCTGTTCGAGCCATCAGTGTTTTCGAATAAAGAAAGGAATCCTTTGCAGGTCAATTAGGAGGCGAATCACTTTTGCATCGATAAGAACATGTGAAATTTTACGACCCAGAGTACAAAACACATTACGTAGATTGTATCATTAAAAAATCTATACAATAATCTACTAGTATGAGAATATATACAATATCGATAATTATATGCAGGCCTTAATAAATAGAAGGAAAATAATCAATAGTGACTTCTTTCTGTAACGAAAATAAAACTTGACAAACTGATAGCTTAAATCCTTTTTCAATTTCATGTTTAATTTCCTATGCTTCGTATATACTATGTATACATATATAGAAGAAAAATGTATGAAAATGAAAATTTCTTTTGGTTTTTTTGTGTCAAACCAAAATTACGACCTGCATCTTTCCCGCCAATAAGAGGTTTTAATTGTGAGGTGCCCTACAAATATGCGCTGCAGTCGACTCAATTTGAATATTTCTTGTTGAAAAAATTTGTACAAACTACTCATATATGTATGAAAATAGGATAACAAGTTCGACAGAATTAATTATTTTTTTTGCATCCTAAAAAAATGCACGAAAAACCGCTTTTTTTAAACCTCCTAATTCATCCTAAACCCCCCTTAATTTCTTATTCTTCGTTACGGAGTGGCATGATACTATACTTATTCGATGCTTTACAAGTCCCTTTCATTGTTTAAATCGTACGTGTCAACTGGTTCTGCGTAGTTGATTTTAATAAACATTGCGTTATATTTTTTCAGATGATACCAGGTTTACGAATTGATTGTCGCGTAAAATATTCACCCAACGCCGTACAATTATCTGAGGTTACCTAATCGCGTTCAACGATAATAGATATGTGTCAAAAGTGAACATACACACGTGTCAATATATGTTTGTTGTTCGTTTTGACGCGCACTATGTCTTTTACTCGTGTTTTTCAACTAGCAATATTCGAAGGACACATATTGAATGGCTTATTAATAGCAATATTCACCATCAACATGTCGCGTTAATCGAAGTTTTTAATTCTTGCTTATTGCAATTGTGGAGACTTTTTTTGTAGTGGTAGAGCAGAGTGACTGCAAAGGAATGATTTCAAATAAAATATTGTACTTTTATACAGGGCCGGCGTGACCTTTTACGGGGCTTGAATTCACATTCAGATCCTACACTTAAATTTTACAACGCGGAATTATTTATTTACAAATGCTGTTACATATTTTCTATAAGATGAATATTAAATAATAATACTTCGACGATTTTTCTCACTCCTTTAAACTGAATCATCGCTAATAAAAAAAATGTCTTGCATCTGTTAATGGTATCATCATTCCGTAAAAAGTTAATCAAAATTTTCGTAGACCGCGGGGCCAGATTCCGGCGAACGGCGTTGAACCTGCCTTGCGCCGGGCCTGCTTTTATTATTATTTTTATATCGGATTAGCTACGGCAACGAAAATAAAGGGCGGAGGGCCCAACGATGACATTCAATTTATGCAAAATATCATTTTAAAATGAATAGTTAATGGATCACAAAATATTTCTTGAAAGACAACCGACTACTCTTTGGCAGTTTGTTTTCATTATCAGAAGGAAAAAAAAAAACAATACCTATGCGAAAATATCGTTAGGTGATATATCTTGTACATTAGGCAGGGTTTTTGTAACGTGTTGATTCCCGACTACGAACACCATTCGTAGCTGTCCATTTGTCATAGCATGACACATACGAGTAAATAATGTATGTAAGAAAATAAAAATGTGCCTGAAATAACTCAATATTCATGCGAAAATGAAATAAGTATCAAATAACAGCATTCATGGAAAGTTTGTTCAATGTAATCTATCGATAAAGTGTTGAAAAAATTATTCACGAGACAGTCAGAATATTCGAATAAACGTCTTCACCTTGACTTTTGATCTATTGGTTTGGATCCACTTCAAACAATTAGAGTTTAAAATGAAACTATAGAAATAATAATAATAATAATAATAGCTGCGTCAGTTAAATGTTACAAACGCGCACACATGCAACATCATTCCCAGTCGATATTTCGTCCGTAGTAAATGAAATTTTAGCCGCGAATATATTGGCGCGTTCTTGCTCGAAGCAACGTTGCAAATAAGAAGGTAGAATGTAAAACGTAAGAAGACGCCGATGGTTTCTTGTTTTATTTTTCACGTCGCTAGTAAAAAGTTGCTCGACCATGCAAGTGTCGACCGAGGTCCAAGAGATACAACGAACCGCAGGACGTGAAAGCAAAGTAGAGAAAAAAAAAAAAGGAAAGAAAATATTCCACGCCTGCCTGCAGTGCTATTAACTTATTCGACTCGTGTAACCGCTAATATAACGGTTTATCAAGGTTCGACAAGCACATGGTCATCGCGGGTTAGCTTTGGACAGGTTTTCGAGACCTTTGAACGTGACCCTTTAACTTAATACAAAAATCGGCTTCCGGCGCGTGGGGTCATCAACCATACCCTTGTAAGAGGTCTCTAATGACTGATGTAATACATTCAAGAAATCATTTTCTTTTCTTTTTCAAAAGTATTAGATGTAGAAAATGTGCCTTTGTATTCAAATCTTTCATTACCATCATTTCAGTAGAAATATTCGTCATTTGGTTATGTTAAAGTTGCAATCTTCTAAGGTCTCCATCTAATCTCCATTACAGTGAATCTGTGTATTTCACAACTTAAATTATACACACCTGATGGTCATGACAACATGTATATATGCAGATATGGAGTTTCGTAGCAGTAAAATTTCGTTTAATACTATTCTTGTAACAGATTACAAGTCTACTTCATAATTACAATAATTGTTGAAGAATAACAATAAGAAAAATTTGATGGCTGCTAAAGTTCGCGTAGATGCATTGTAATAACCATCAGGTTGAGACTTATGTGTATAAATACATTGTAACAGAGATCAAGGTGAGGACTCAAAAGATTGACTCTTTAATGAACTCATAAATGATTGAATATAGAGGTTCGGGTTTAATTTCTGCACGTAATAAATACGGGGAAGTCTACCATACATTACCATCTCGGTTTCGAGTGGGACACATTCGGATGCTATTAGTTTTTTTAAAGGTGGACGTGTGGAGGATGTATGAAAGACATTAACATTTCCTTAAACGGGATCATAAATTTTGTACTACATCAGTCGACGCAGCTTGATATTCTCTACAAAAATGTATTACTCTATTTATGTTCAAACATCATTACTTTACGAGACATTTTCCGTACTTCAAAACATGCCTAAAATATCCTTAAAGTTAAAATAAGATTAAATTAAATTTTTGGAAATTGATCGGTGTACGAATACTTTCTACACTCACTATATAATATCTGACCTTCCAATGTTGTTTCCCCCTTTAATGAATATAATACAATACAATGGCACCACTCACCTGCCAGCGGCGGCATTTTTTCCGGCTGTTCTTGTTCCTGCGTGAGTTCGTTATTGGAATTGGAGTGCGGTCGTAGATTCGGTACGGCTACAAGAGCCAAAGAGAGCAGCAAGACCATTAGACAAGTGGCCGGCGGGGCGCTCTTGTTACCCTTTTGTAGCAACGCCTGTAACCTCTTCAACTGTCCAGCCAGGCTCTGATTCTGCGACTGAAGCGCCTTGATGCGCTTCAGAAGCGTCATGTTCTCCTCGGTGCATTGCTTCACGCGATCCTCCAGCCCGTCTACATACTCCTTTTTCCGTTTCCGCGAGTCCTGCGCGGATATTTTGTTGCGAATCTTGCGCCTGATCCTCTTTAGCTCGCGCTCCTCGTGCTTCGTCAACGGATAATGTGTCGGCAACGTTATACCCTCTTTCTGGAGCAGACGTTTCTCTTCGGCGTTCAGCTTTAGCCTTGGATACGGGGAATCCGTCTCCGACACATCGTCGCTCGAATTGCGACTTTTTTCGCTCCCCGAGTCCTCTTGCTTGATGGTCACCTGATCATCCAATCAAATAAATAGAAATGATTCGATTAGATTCTTTGATCATCGTAATTTTTAACTAAGTAAAGAGAACATTAAAGAGAACAATGTAATTTCTCGTACCTGGACGGGTTTGTTGATGATGTTTGCCTGGTTAATTTTGAACCCTTTCAGATTCCTCGCCTGTGATGCATTGATGATTTTTATGGTTCGCACCTCCTTCATGTCTTTGAGGCTCACTGGTAGTAGAATTGATCTTGGATTCCCAGAACCCATCGGCGTGACACGTATCAATTGTCTGATATTACGTTTGCCGTTGCAGGAAATATTACGGACGTTTATTGTGTTACCCTCCTGGGGTGCGACGCGAACCTTCGGTAGTTTGTCTGGAACAAACGAAAATTCGTTTTTCTCGTTTTCTATTTGCTGGACCAACATTCAGAGTCAACGTTATATTATACTAGTATTTGCAAGCCTTATATCTTTATTATAACATTTTCGATCGTCTTTGTTTAATTATATAATAATCTATAGCACCGTTGTACAAAAATTATAAAAGGAATACGAAAATTACGATAGCTTTACTGATATGATAACTTCGGCTACGTTTTTCCTTGGTTGGAACATACAAAATTAGATTGCAATAAAACATTAAATATACAATATAAATATAATCTATGCTATTTAATTATTATTGAAATTAATCTATATTTACATTATATTATATTTTATATAAAATATAAATTAAATATGTATTGAAAACTTTTTTTCTTCAACACGTTGTAGTAGAGCTAGATATAAAGGCTTGGCGCAAGACTAATAAATAATAATTCTCATTTGTATCAATATGTTGGGCTTAGATATTGATCGATTTCTTTCACATTCAATTATATAGCCAACCTTAACAAGTTCAAAGGAATCTTTCCTAGCTAGCTTTGATAGTTATTTAAATATATACTAACGAATTCTTACTTATCTGAAGAATTGCAAACCATTATCACCTCAAAGCAGAGAAGTAACAACCGCTGGTTTCATCACACCAGTGCGAATAATAGGTATGACGTGATTTACAGCAGTAAACCACATTCCCTTGGGAGTATCATTGACTCATTGACTCATTGACTCATCTCAGTAGCGCAACTAGAACGGAGGTCAAGGAGGCAGATGTCCTCCTCCACCCCCTTAGTACAAGAATGAAACTATTTCTTGAAAATATGCAAGGAATAAAAAAAAAAAAAACATACTTCAAAACGTTTACAGATATACACAAAAAACATCTTTCCTCGTGTTTCCTGTTTTCTTGTTTGTTATTAATACAATACATTAGAACAATTTTTGTAAATATAGATATAAGATTACATGTCTATATATGTATAATCCTTTGTTTTACGTAATTTTGAAATTACACAGCTAAAAAGAATATTCTAATTCTGTTTTTGTACGATGAAAGAGAAAGTATTTCTAAATCAAATTTCAACGCTGCTTGTAATTATAATATTGCTCCAAAAATATCAACAATTAAAGAACGTTTGCAATCCCTTCAATTGAAAGTAGAGAAAAATAAGTATATGATTCACGTATCGTATTTAATTACTACCACAAGCTTTATTTGTAATAATTATTATCAAAGCTAAGCATGGGTGTAAAATGTCCCTCCAGACTGGAAACTCAACAAACATGATTCTATTGTCGAGGCCAGATGAAAAGTCTGTAAAAATATTACCTAAATCCAGAACCGGATGTTCTGTGAGGATAGTGGTGGCGGTGTCCGCCATGGTGTTATTAGGGTTCACAACCGCGACGAGGGTCTGCTCCACATCCATCTCTTCGGGAATGTCCGTAACAGGTGAACCAACGTTGGAGCTAACAACCGACCTCACCGGACTATCCACGCTGCCCACCGACTGGTTCGGGCTGTCTAACGATTCGAAGTCCATGAAATTCTGCGGACTGCTCATCTCGGAGTTGCTGATCTCCACCTGGTCCTCCTCGATGGGCAACAGCGGGCTCAGCTGCTGCTCGCAGGAGAGGCTGAGAGCGCTCGATAGTCCACTGTCCGAGGAGGACGACGGGATCGTCTCCAAGTCATTCTCGATCAAGTTGAACTGATGGTCCTCCAGTTTGAAAATTGAGTCCAGGAAGTCGTCGGGATTCGACGGCCATTCCTCGGTCTTGAAAAATAGATACAACAGGATTCGCTTTAGGAGACCATTAATTGTACATTACATTTGTATATTTAAATACGTTAACTTCCAGACAAATATTTTTGAAAAGTTCCTGCTAGCTTGCTGTAGAGAACAGCTGATATCTAAAAGATTTCTGTGTGAAATGAATTGAAAAAATTACCAAATGTACTTCGAAACGTATCTAAAATATTCTAAATGAACACAAAAATTAGGAAAATTTTTCTCTGTAAAACAAATCACGAAGTACACGTAATATAAGGGCTCCTAATGTGGTATTCCCCCTTAAGAATGTAACTGTAAAAGCGAAATGTCGAAATTTGACATAATAGGTAATGGTACGTACAGTACTATGCAAAAGTTTTAAGTCACCATGTTAAGCTTGCATTATACTTAAATAAATCTATGCTAATAAAATAAACCTGATATACGATACATTTGTTATTGCGCATTTTATATAACGTGTTATGGCTAGACTGCGGATCTTTATGGGAAATAGAATCTTAGCAAACGTACCTACAAAAGCTGAACCTAAATGGGAATTTATTTTACATTGCAAATATTATGATATGAACTTTCAATATAATTTTATATTATTGCATACTGGGTGGATTTCGTAATTTCTTGCACATTCACTGTGAATTATTTATTTATCGTACGCACTACAATGGACTGACTTCTTTCGCATACCTTTCACGCACGGTTTCTGATTTAGAGCGGATTATTGACCTGATGCATTCACGTCGAGCATGTTTATACTAAGTAGAAACGACTAAAACTACTTTTGAGCCCGTGTTACGGATAGCACGAATAATTTCTGTTAATGGTCTCGTGTTCTACTTGTGTATCTGGCTGAAAGTCGGGCTAATGGACTTATTGTTAGCGAAGGTTGAAAAATGGCCGGTCTCACCGGCGTTTGTAGTTCGACTCGCTAGAAACCAAACGTTTGGCCAATGTTGGGTAACCTAGTTTTCGAGGAATGGTAAATATAGTCAAGTGGTGAGGAAGATAGGATCGTTTCAATTCTGCATTTATTCCTTGGATCGTAGACAAAGAACCTATTAATATTAATCGTAGTTATAATACGCGGAACTCGTGATTATTTTTTAAACAAAAACCGTCTTTTGGAATTTGTTCGAGATTCACCATAATTTTCGTTTAATATAAAGCATGTGCTTATACATTTTAAAATGACTAAAAATAAACCTGAGCTAATGCAACATTCAACGTTCTTTGTATTTACGGGACCGGTTCGAGCCTAATTCCCATGGTTCAAATTCCAGCAATCTGTCTGGTCTATTTCTTTGCACGTCGCGAATAGATGGAAGGCATCGCTATTACAATTTTAATAGTCGCAATTCCGTCACGGAACTTCTTGCGATTTCTATGAAAAATATGTACTGCGCGTAGTGATTCGATTTTACCGGTAATACATGTGTATGTATACTTATATTACCTACTTACAGTTGGTAAATTTCGAAGACATTTAACCGTTGGCGTTTTTAATACTAAGTGGTTCTATAATGAACTGTAATCAGAAGCATAGTACGGGTTATATAAATTTTGAATGTTACAGTATTTTGTAATACAACACTTCTAATTTAATTATTTTAAATTGAAAAAAGGGATTCTTAACAATCTTATCGATTGTAGACAAGTATTTAGCGAATTGTCTTGTAGAAATATATTCTACTACTAATAATCACTAACTGCATGTATTTTACAGAGTCAGTCCCATAAGTGTTCGTACTCTCTATGTTCCCAAATAAATGTTTCATTATAAATTTTACTAGTACTTCTTAAATAAATAAATAAAATAAATATATACACGTGTGATATTGATTCATGTACATATTTATAATGAAGCATTTATTTGGAAACATCGAACTTATCATTTAATTTAAATAAATTCCTTCTACAGACATGGAATGCACGAATACTAATGGAACTGATAGATAATAATTCAAAGTCATTATTATGCGAAGAGTTACTCTTAAACGTTCGATTTTGTTTAACTTCGAGGTATTCAAATATTTTGTTTTTTAATATTTTTGTCGTCGTGCAAAATAATGACCGAAGCCTAAACTGGCTTTACGTCCCAAGCAAAAATGAGTCACAATTTTTGAGACTATTCACAGGAAGTCCCGTAACGTAACGGTATATCACGTTCGAAGGTCACTCACCATGATGAGCAAGTTCGCAGTCTTGTTCCAATTTCATACTTGAAGTCATTTACGTGCGGTGCAGGTAATGCGATTTAACCAAAAACAATATAAAGTATTTATGAACCCGTATTTCTAAACGATGAAAGAATCGCAACCGATTGCTCAATGAAATGTATCAGTTAGTCAAACTAAGAAAATACGTGTTCCATAAGATAGATCTAATATGAATGTCTTTAACTTAACAATTACTAGTATTTCTATTTAGGGTAAATTCGAAAAAATATTTGTTTATTGCCACTAAAATGTGTTCTTAAACATGAAATGAAGCCTCGAATAAGATACACTATAATTCTTGTCTTATTAATCATTTCTATTATATATATTTCGACTAAAGAATAATATTAAGAAATTAATTTTTAAGTTACATTTAAAAATGTTGAGAGAGTGTCAATGGATACAGTGGGCATTGCATGTGTGTCTTTTGTTTTCTGCCTTCGCTTGCTCTGTAGAGCTCTTGTGTGTATGTGATCGCCATAAGGCACGTTGTACTTTTGTAACTGAAATAAAACCTTTACAGTGTATTAACCTTGGGGCTGCATATCATTGTCGGCCTGTTGTCATCATCTTTTCCTACCTACTGATCTCTAACAAAAAATAATTTGTTTGAGAATTCTAGTTTGAAATGTCATCAAACATTGATTAAAAAACCCAATTTTGAATTGCACGATTACAAGTTTTTACTAGAGCCAATACTTGATCAAATTTAAAATCCTCTTATTTCTAGCTTTACTTTATAAGCTATACAGGTGTCTTGATATTATCAAATACTTAAGATACCACGTGATACGTCTTCGTAACTACATAAAACTAATTTATGAAACATTAATTTGTCTCGTTTAATAAAGTATGTTTTAATACAAAATTGAAGAAATAAATGCAATATTGAGACGAAAATAATCGGATACTTAATGAGATATTCCCATCCAGGTATTAAATCCAATATGGTGGCGCTTGCCGCACGGGCACGTGCATTAGGCCGTTCCATATGTTACTGAAGTCCAACACGATTACGTAATAATCGTAGGTATTCGTATAAACTCTTCAGTAATAAAATCGTGAATACCAAGCATAGATAATTTAAAGATCGACTACCTTTAACGACTCGACAGTTATATGGAATTTATTTTTATATTTCACCGTGACGGACCGGTGAAATTGCATAATTATTATTTCTTTGTGTGAGTTACACGCACGTCAGTAGAATGTATTTCCGAATTATTTTATAACAGTATTATTATAACAATCAAATTAGACTAACGCTATATGTATAGTAGTTAACGAAATATACAAAGCATAACAAGATGTGCGTAGGATTTCGAACATCCACTCGCAAGCGCACACGTGGGTCGCGCATACCATATGTTAACATAAATTAAGAGTAGTCGCGCGAATAACGCGAACTTTCGGTTAAATTTTTTTGCTGTTTACAATTTCCTGTATACATAAAACCGTCGTGTGAATTACGCTACACGAAATACGCTTAGCATTTCATTCGAACTTCTACACATGGATCGCGTCCGATTAAACCCAATTAAATACAATCATTTGCAATGAAAACGAGAGACGCATCGTGTTATTAGTCGAACGGGGAAGATAGAACGAAAGTGGCACAGACTACGGTGAAATGTATCATTACTTTTCGCGTAATCGAACTGTGAAGCATTCTCCCGTTGCCGAACAGAACCGCATATTCATCGAACCTGCTTTCGAAGAAAATAAAAATACGAAGAGCCTTTCGCAGCCTTTTGCACGACTACAATTCGCGGAATCGCAAACTTTGAACGTTACGGGATAAATCTTCCACGTTTAAGCTTGTAATTGAGCTTTCATCTAACGCCGGTCGTTGCGTAAAACGCGAGTTGTTTAAAAAGGTTTTAGAAGCCTTGGGAATTATTCTCTGTTTTATCGTTCGAGATAACGAGCGCGAGAGAGGCCGACTTTTTCTCTTAGTTGTCCTGTAAGTTTCTCGGGAAAACGAGATCGGTTCGATTTAATACAGCCAGATACGGATATCAACGTCCTTCCTTCGCTCCTTTATCGTTACATAAAAGGAAGTTTCAAAGAACAAAGTTCTCGGAACTTTGAAAACATTACTAAGCGAGTTACTCAATTGTTTGTCTCGATACGGGTTTACCCCGGACGATGCCTTCGCGGAAGAGACTAAGTTCATAGTTCGAGGCGTCTACCGTGACAAGGAATGGAAAGAAAAGAGAAAAAGAAGAAAATAGGGAAGATAAGCGGAACATCCGGTAAGCGTGTATTCAGTGATGGGCAAAAACCTAGGTCTCGAATAAATCTGAAGTTTGCCGGTGTGTTTGTCTCGTTTCTTTTTCTGGAAAATGTTCAAAAGAGGAAACGAGGAGCAAACATATCGGTAAACTTCAGATTTATTCGAAACCTAGGGTTTTGCCCATCGTTGCGTGTACTGAGGACTCACCGTGATGGCGTCTTCTCCGTAGCTTTGATCTATGAAAGGTTCGTCCTTAACGTCACCTTTCAGGAACGAGTCTTCCCGCGGGAAGAGCAGGTCCATCAGGTTCATATCCGATGACGACATGTCACGAAGCTTGCTGATTTTACGCGACAGGCGTGAACACTACGCGCGCACTGTGAGCCGCTACGCTCCCATCAAAAACACTCAACACTGCACGGATAAAGCACACCTCGACACAATACGGTAGATAACACGTCCAAGCACGTCAGTCGACTAACGTTAAGGAAAAAGAGATCGTCACGGACCGACCGACGGACGTTCGGCTTCTCGCCCCACCCTGTGTTACTTGCACTACACGGAAAGCGAGACGGAGAGAGGGACGGGACCGGTTTTCAGATTCTTGCCTGCTCGATCAGGCATTTCTCGGGCGTCTGCTTTTTGAGCATCGCGAGACGAGATGCTCGCACCGAGAAATTCGAATACCTCTCTCCGAACTCGTGCTACGTTTATTGGTACCATGGGCAAAAGCAGCCGAGTGGTTTTCACCGAAAATACTCTCACGACCCTCTCTATTCAACTGCCAACGTGGCACTAAGCGCGTCACAGCGACAGGAGCCGAGTCTGCGCAGTGGCGCGTCCCACTGCTGTGCTTAGGGGAGGGGATTCACGTCTAGCGGCGCGATTTTTAAACTATGTCATCACATCTATCGTCGGAACCTCCAAGTAGTTGATATTTTGATTTTTACTTACAATTTCACCTGATTTACGGTACAAAAAAAGTGTTTTTTTTTCTCTCTCACAAGAAACGCTGCCATTTTGTTTATTTTCGATGAAATAAATAAGTGGAGGTTCCGACCATAGGTGCGACGACATAGTTTAATAAACTTTTTCGATTATGTGTTTCAGATTACCAGGAGAGCCAAAATCACCCGCGCTAGTGGATAACTTTTCTTTTTTTACACACAGGCATAATATTTTGTAAATAAATGACGAAATATTTTTTACCAAATAAGAAGTTTTTCATTTACTTTCCTTAATCATACCTTTACTCTTACACTTTCTCGGTATATTATTCGTAACCATGTTTCTAAATATTTGATATAAATTAAATAAAAATTGTATTTTATAAAAGTGTGCTTTTAAGCATATTTTATAACAAATTTGACTTGCTCCATTACATTAAGCTCTTTTTTTTTAACACAAGCTTAGAGTCGAATCAACCACTAATAGTTTACTAATTTTCCTTATTTACTAATTTTTTTATGGTCTGGCGTCTCCCCTTGCTCATTTTTTAGGTACGTCACTGAGCTTGTGGGCCAGCGATTGGTCGATCAGGCTAGTGCAGCAATAGGTCGATTCCTCGAGATTCGGAGTCGACACGGGCGTGTCGCATTTTGAATGTGATGAAATAATTGCGACCTGTTGGGCGAAATATTCATTCCGTTTTGCGATTACGTCAGAGGGAGTCGAAAGTTTGCACGTTTTACTTTGACGATTGACGACTAAAAATTGATTGTTCAAATGCTTACTATGTATAAAGGGCTTTAGGAAACTTGATATGTTTGCAGCTAATGTAAAATTGATTTTTATACGATTTAGAATTGAAATAATGATTGCGTAGATGTACGGAGAATAATAAAACCGGAGTTATGTTCGTGAACCTTGATATTGCATCAGATTAATCGATTTCGGTTGATTATAACTGTACAACGTATTTTGTACGGTGAATCACAGTTTGTCGCTAAGTATATCCCTAAGAATCGCAAACAAAAGAGACTTGCTTTTTATTATATTTATGCATATAAATAAATCTGTAATGGTAAGTATTTTAGTAACTTTGTTGCTTCTCGAATTTTTGATATTTTTGGGTTTGGTTAACGGTACCGAAGCCAACAAATTTATTTTCAGAATTATTGCTCGTCTGCCTGCCTGTCTATCCATCTGAACGTTTACTTTGTCGTAGCTCGAAAGGTTCCAATAAAATTTTGAACGCACACAGGAGGCCATAAAAAAAAAAAAAAAAAAAAAAAAAAAAAAAAATGCTCCTTTGTCCTTGGGTAAATCGTCGTAAGGAATTAAATGCTTATCTTCATAGACTTAACATGCGTTATGTTTACAACAAAACATTACGTTAAACTTAAAAATAATTCTCAAAAACAAAAATGTTTTATTACTCCCCAATGTGAATTGAAATTGAAATAATATCTGAAAACGATGCAAGCTTTGACTTTCCATTTATTTTATAGACTTTAATGATTTATTGTGAAATTCAAGTACTATGCTACACGCTTTAGTAAATTTGTAATCTTGACGCTTCTTGATCGTTGAAAGCAAACGATATTCTTATATCGTGTTTACCATTGCTCGGAAGCATTGAACGTAGGGTTTACACACGATGGAATTCAAGGTGAAATCTATACCCCCGCGGACCCTATTATAACATACATTAGGTCATCGGCCTTTCTCCCTTTCTCCCTTCCTTTTGACTTCGAGAAGGGTCAGGTATACTGGGATAGATGTCCACGTCGAGCTCAGGATTTCTGTAACATATTTGTCAGGTTAAAAAATTGACATTTTCGATCATCAGCGTTATTCGTACGACATACCATAATTTATAACTTTTTAAAATCAATTTCAAGATTATATCACAGAGTAGTAACTAATATTAAGGCGAATTTAACGATATACGATATGACCTTGAGATGATTTTGGACTTGAAATGTTAAGCTCGATTGTAATATTAAATATTAATTATGAGACTTGGAGTTTTAAGATATTAGGTTTCATTCGTAGTAATTAATATGTGTACCATTAACTGTAAGTGATCTCAAAGTGTACACAAACATAATTGTATACAAACTACGAGTACGTATACAAACTGTCATTGCCATTTATTGAGATCCGACGACAGATTTGTGTTATTGCTGATGGTTATCATTTAAAAAATTTACTTTAATTCAAACAATTGCACGTTTTAAAGTTGACATTACTTGATTATAAATCTTTTAGTCCTAGGTCATTTCAAGGTCGTGGTATTCTGTGCAGATAAACTGGCCTTGATATTAGCTATTATGCAATCCAATTAAAAATACATGGTGCCATTTAAAAAATACCGATAACCTTTTAATAGCTTTGAAGATAATATCAAGTAGAAGATCTGTTTATATCACTGTATTTGCCCCTTCGAACGATATAACTTTCTTCCTTCACATTTTTCCCTTTCTCAGTTTTAACAGAAATATTCAAAGGTTACATTTGTCGCGACTCAACGCTTAAATAATTGAAGCAATCGAAAAATAAACGTTCTTTTTACTGAACGCGTCATATTTTATATTTTGTGTTATATTCTATAATGTGAAAAGTTATATCTCACGAATAAGAATGACATTGAAATATTGCAATAAAAGTTGTTAAAAAAAGAACGTATAAAAATTTGAAACAACGTTTAGAAGGAAGGAAAATAAATTTGTAAAGGGAACACCTATCATTAGAGTTTTGATGAAACCCAATTATTCCAGTATAAGATGAAAAAGGGTTACGTGAAAAGCATAAGAAGTATACACCTACATGCACATAATTATAATAAAATAATCCAATCGCTATCAGGATTCCAATAAAGACAAGGAAACTCCATCCTTGCCACGAAAAAACGTAACATCCAGTTAGTGTGCGTGCTCTTCTTGCGCACACGCCCATTTTTTGTGAAAAACACTGCTACGAATACAATACAATATGAATTTTAATTAAACAGTAAACAATTCCTAATTTTTGATTAAGTTTTAATATTAAAACGATGTAAATTCCAAGTATGTGTGAATATTTTACTTAACCTTTCGGAAATTTAAATTTTTATACAGCGTTGTAATTTATGATAACTGACGGCTGTTATGAACTTACGAAATTTTGAATTGTTTAAAAAAGGAAAACGTTCGTGATAGGATATGTACTTTCAAATATACATCTTGTATATGTGCTTTCGTTACGAGATACATGAAATTTTTGTGAAATAGACGCGATCGATACTAGACGAAAATTTTGTTAATTGACGTTTATAAAATAATGAAATATATATTTAGTATAAGTAGTTTCGAATCAATGGCGCCATCGGTGGGAAAACATGCAAGTTCGTAGCGAAAATAGGTCCCACTGTTATTGCTACTCACTAACCAAGGATCGATAATTGTTACTGCATTAAATAACTGTTCATAAAAATGATAAATGTAACATATTAACACATGCTCTTATCATTTTATTATTTTATACCTTTATTTTTTTTATGTAAAGTAAAGCTATTTTTAGGGAAAATACATTTGCGTTACGTTTACTGCAAATAGTGATGATTATACATAGATACACAGTCTGAATTTATAGACCTGGGTACATATGTAAAAGCAGGTGAATGATTAAACAATATATTGAAATAATATATTGTAGTGTTACAAAGCAAAGAATCGTATTAATTATACATTTATGAAAAATAAAGAATAATTCATTAAAACTTATCGGTGGCGTCATCTTAGAGAAATGGTGAAAACTACTTTCATTACAAACTTGGGCGGTTTTCCACCGATGGCACCACGGGTACATTAGTATAGTCAAATATAGTTCAGTATAGTTCAGTGACCAGATGCCACATGACGCTGATGAACGCTGATCATGTCGGCTGTGGAAAGGTTACAACTGAAAAACCGATTGAAAAGATGCCAGTAATTTATTAAATAATTAAATTTTATGAAATGAAGTAGGCAAAACAAGTATAAACTATTGTATCTTTTGGATACATAGAAGGTTACGTATTCCGATATTAAATGTTGTTGAATGTATACCTAGTTTAATTACTGAAAAGTAATTTGTGTATTTTGTACAGTAAATTTTATTTAATTGCATATCGAGTAATCTAGATCATAATATTTGTTCTGTATTATTTATAATTACGATAGTTTGTAATGTTACAGACATTACTTATGTAGGAAAAATTATGTGTAATCTTTTAACATCAACTATGGAGACTAAAGTAACAAGTAAAACCAGTAGTTTGAAAGCTCTTTTGTTACGAGCATGGAGAGAACGCTGGAGTGATTTACAATGGGGTATTAATATAAAAACAGTAAGTAGTACTTTTGGAGTGGATAAAGTTCCTTTTGGAAAACCTTGTATATATACTTGAAAATAATTATTTATACATTACCATTAGATTTTACCAAGAGGTGTTAGTGGAGATGTATATAATTTAGCAGACTGTATATTGCAACAGGCATTAGTAGGATTAGGTCCTAATCAGTTAGTGCTCTCTTACCTGAAACATTCTTTGAGTTCTCAGGTATGTATAATTGTTAGCTGTTTGCTGTTGATGCAGTATTTACAAGTATAAATCTAATTACAGTTGGTCTCCTATGCTGCTGTATTGCAACGGATAAGCAAATACGATGCCTTTCATAAGCCCCACTGTATCTTAAGTTTACTAGAATTCTTGGAGTCTATACAAATAGGTATAACTTGTCGTGGTAAATCAGAAGAAGATCTTTTGGCAGCTGCAGTGTTATCTATTGTACATTGGTTGTTACAATGTTATTTGCATACTTTAACAAAAATGCCTCAGAACAGTCCACTGACTCCACAACCAACCGAACTAATGGATAAACCTGCAAGTATATTAAAACAAATGCTTAGTTCGGATTTTCTTTGCGCGATGATGTACTTAGCCAAATATGATGACAAAGGTAATCACAAATGGAATCACAATGGTTGTATAAGAATATCTCTTATACAACAAAATACTCTTTTCAGTGTGTATAATATAAAAATTGTACTTTCAGATTTGTACAAAGAGGTTGTGAAAAAATGCCAAGAGATCGAAGCTTTATTGAAGACTAGTAGTTTAAAGTCTTCTGTGCCAGTTGAAGAATCTCTTAAAAAACTGTGCAATTTGGAGATCGAATGCCTAGCTCTGTCTTCTGAAATGACTCAAATGGAGTCCATAACACACTGCCTGCAGCCATTATTTGCAGTTCAAGTGCTATTAAATCCTAGCACAGAGACGACTGTATTTGTTAATCAATTATTAATGGTCCAAAGACTTAAAAATTACACAAACGCTAGATTGTATTGTGAAATAATTCGTGCGTGTTTAATGTCTCTACATAACGTTACGAGTACATTCAAAGAGTCGCAGTGGGGTGCTTTCACCTTTTTGAAGGTACCTCTTATTTTAAAGGAACTACATGTTGCACATTCGAACGGTTAGTGATAAATCCTAATAGCATTGTTTTCCGTATTAATAACATAAGTATACGATATACATATTAAGTTTCATAAATCAATGATTCAATAGGTGATAATAAATTAGAATATTCTCAAGATATTCTAGATGCGTTCGAACTTTTGCTCCAATTTACACCGCTTCTCGATATAATGGACACAGCATGTTCTTGTAACAGTGTCGAGTGTTTGTTAAATGCATTGCAAAAAGTGAATTTAGTCACGGAAAAACAGGCCATGCAATTAAGTAGTCGAAGGTAATACAATTTTTTTTCAAAATAACTTTGAACATACATATATCACTCATTTCTTGTGTCAACATTATTTCAGAGAGGGTGTTACAGCAACTTTGCAAAAATTAGAATCTTCTACGTTGACGACCTCTATTCCAAAAGTAATCGTGCGAGCCGAGCCTACATTATCTGGAATATTGAAGACGCTCAACGCCGATTACACAAAGATCCACGAGGCATTGCTGAGCATGTTGTATCAGGTATTAACTGGAAAGAGTTTTGAACTGATGTTAGCTGTGGCGACTGTGGAAGGCAAACTGAAGACTTTTGTTACCAAATTAATCAAATTCAACGAATGTAGTAAACAAATTAACGAACCTGTACCACCAAAGACTGCCGCAACCAGAGCGATGTTATTCGACGTATCATTTCTAATGCTTTGTTCTATAGTGCAAACGTACGGGTCTGATGTAAGTTTAAAACATAAGGACCCTGTATTAAACTTGTTACAATGTAACCGAGTTGATTATATTTTTCAGGCCGTTCTAGAGGAAGGAGGAGGTGATTCCTTTTTCGAGCAATGGGTACGCGAATGTATGCCGGAACGAAACCAACCAAAGTCACCTCAAAAGATGTTACAAAATATTGATCCTGCTAGGGTAGATGCGTTGCTGGCGCAAATCAATTCCCCGGACCCCGACTTTAAATCGAGTAATATAAAATGGCACATCGCGTGTCAATCGGCTATGGGTGCCGTGAAAGAGCTTCTTTGTGCTTGGGAAAGTGATGTACTCGGTGCTGGCGACGTTAAGAGAGCTTTAGACGGTTTACGCGCCACTGCCTGCTGTTTACCCGTTTGTGCAGCAGCTTGGCTTTGCGCATATATGAGTATCACTCATCAAGATGCCCTTTTGAAGCCAATGAACATGGTGCAACATTTTTTAACGCCTCTCCCTGGGGACGAAATGCAGGACAATCTTAAAGAACGGTTAGTACATAGAAAAAAAAATGTAAGTCTCTTGTATTAAAGCAGAATTTTGCTCCCTTAGGTCCAGTTTAATGTCTCAAATCATTCGTAAAATGCAGTACGATGTTCATCCACCCACGCAATCGAAAACGAAGGTACTTTCGATGTCTCATAGGTATGTCACCTGTTTCCATTTGAATTAACCTAAATTTATATCAGCGCTACGAATAGTTTTTATTTGTCTTAGCATTATATCCAGACAACCGATATTGGAACAATTGGAAACCGTATGGAAAAACGTCAATCAACGGGGGTGGATAAATATTGAAGCAACACAGTCTTTAGAATCTTTATTGAACACTGGCGGTTCGCTATGGTTTGTTTCAAACATAGTGAAAGAAGTATTAAAATATCCTTACCAGCAGGAGTTAGATCAAGCCGTAGACTTAGCGTTCGCCATTTTCCACCTTGACATTGAGAACTGTACCTTAGATCTTATTAACCATATCATTCCACAATATTTATACAATTCGTTACAGTAAGTTCTACTCAATTTTAATAAGCAATTGTTTATGCTTTCATTTTTAAAGCTTAATATATTTTGTTGTATTTCTCATAGGAGCGAAGAACTCGTTGAGCCACAGTCCTCGATTTTAGCAAAACTATGCGTGTATTGTATATATTCTACGTTAGAATATAACAATTCGAATCCATGTCGCGGAAATAGTAGAAAACGCGTGCGACGAGATTTAGATGCCGACGAACTTGACGCTCTTGGAGTGCCAGCGAATAAGATTCTCAGATTAAACGAATCAGGAGATTCCAATCCTATTTTTGGTTCGCAAAGTCCCCAAGCTCAGGGGCCGACTAACGGACAAACATTGTTTGTATTGAGGGATCCCCTGTTATCGGCGTTAAATGGATTGTTCACGATATTTACGTTTTTAGCTGGTAGAGACGGTGAAGTGTCCCAACAAACTCATTTTATACTTCAATTTTTACGTCTGATGGTACAATGCGGAAAAGATAGAACTCGCATCGTATTGCAAGGGATGCCTCAGACATTGGTAGGTTATAATTTTAGTTACTATGTTCGCAATGATTAAAAGATCAAATTTTCACTGTTGTGGTTGAATTTTAGGTCCCTTGTCTTTTAAAAGCACTGCCCGAATTATTTACGACTGACATTTTGTTAAGATTTTACGATATTCAGACAGCAGTTGGACGAAAAGCAACAGCGCGAGATTTGTGCATGCTGCGAAATATCACTCTAAAACCTACGAAGTAGCGCTGATAATATTTTTAAATCAGATTACTCTTTCGAACGATGATTCATTGAAAGGAACAAGTATAAATAATAGTGAGACATCGATTATATAATTATTTTAAAATATACGAATTTAATACGATTTAATTTTGTCGTTTTAAATGCCTTTCCTTTATTTCTCTCAATGACTAAAAACTTATAGTAGGATCGGAAAATGAGTAATTAGTTTGGACATTTTATTCTTTGTTTTTTTCTTTTTCTTTAAATTTATAAACAGATCTATAAATAACTCTTACATTTAAAATTATGTACAATAAATGATACATGGAGTATTCTCGAAAATGAGAATTTTTACATTATATAAACAAGTTGTACGCGGATAAATGATTGAAGTAAGTCGATTCTAGAAACGTAAAATCAAATGATTCTGTCCGCCACAACTAAAAACGTGTCTTGTAAGTAATTTCTTACATCTCTACGTAGTATTTACATGAAAAATAGTATTTCTTGCGACTGAAATGACAGAAAAGCAATAGTATTTTAAAAGAAACCGTATAAATCAAAAGATCCAAAGGACAGAGAGTATTCATGGACATCGATGTTTCTCGCATAAAATCCAAATTAATACAAATAATACAGATTTTGCACAGAAACTGAGAGAAACATCTATGTCCACCAGTGTTCTCTGTATTTGTTTATATTGGAAGCACGATTAAGCCCGTCAAAGTATGTGTTTACAACCACGGATGCCAAGACGGATCCATTCTGCACAGGTTGTCGTGACTATTGGCTGCAGCAACCAATGTGCTGACCTTGCTGTCAGTTCCATCAAAGTTGGCCAAAGAGTTGAGCCTCCCAACGATTGCTGAAACTGCACGGCTGACCATCGCTATTAAAAGTTCGCCTTTCATGTCGGTCGGAACTTGAGATGCATTCTCTGCGTCCTCTTGTTTCTTGTTATGATCTGCGATTACTTCGTCACGCAAAATGGCACGTAGTATCGTGTGCACTTTGAATGATGGTTGCACTAAGCAACGCGCGGTAGCAATGGCGCTAGCAGTTAACGGCCCGGAAACACCTGTATGAGATCATTTAATTTAATACATTATTGCGTTAATAATCGCAATGACAGGCCATTCTGTGACTTTTTTCTAGACACAATGTTCGTGTCACGATATCAAATTCGATTCCTTTTTTCTACCGTTTAAACTCTATCTACACTCTTATCGTTGAATAAATTCTACAAACCTGTACTTGTGAGGAACTCGAGGATATTTGGTGTCAAGCGGAATGGAACAGGCCTGTTGGCATCCAGTTCACCCGACGTGTCATCAACGTCGAACTTGAAGTAAGCGATGTTGATGAGCCCCGAGTCCTGATGCACGTACATCATGTCTGGGTTTAATCTCGTCAGGTGAAGCACGTATTCCGCGAAACAAGCCAAGGACAATTGTAAAGTAAACTGTAACACAGAAACGCGTTTAAATATTTAGGAATTGAATAACGAAGCATACTTTAAAGGGAAACACCATGGTAAAAGCTTTAAAAGTGACTTTTTTTTGGATTGTTACCGTGGTATTCCTTCTTTAATGCATTACCATTTTTCTGAATGTCCAATAATCCGTTGCACCCGGAAAAGTTTTTACCGCCCAGTCTTTGAGCATAGTCCTGGCCACCATCGTTGTTTGCACTTCTTTTAGGATGTCCCTTAAAACTTGATGACTCGCTTGCGCCCCCCTAGCTTGCACCGTAGCTAATCTATCGTAATACCTAGCTATGGGCGCGTCGTGTTCTATTCCTAATTTCGCACAGCCTTGTTTGTAAATGTCTAATAAAGAAACCGATGCTGGGTTGTCTTCGACGAGCCGCATTTGCGGCGAAACCGCGACAACGCGAGGCACGGTGAAGTGTAAGAACCTCCTAGAAGTTTCTTTCTGCTTAGCCAGGTAGTGGTTCAACATTCGCAACAATTGGAGAACACGTTCTTCGCGTCTTGCGTCCCCAAGTCCTGCGTCGTTGACCACCAAGTAGGGATACAAACGACCGTTGTGTCCACGAATACGCAACCTCCTGGCTGCAGTGTTGTGCCGTTGGACAACTTCAACCCTTGGCATGAACCTGGCTATCCTTACGTAGTAGTGAGAGTGCTTGGGCAATAAAAATTCACCAGGAAGCTCGACCTCGGCGGTTTTCAGACTGAAGTTGCTGAGAAATCGGCACTTTTCTTCGATTAGAAATGATCTGTTGAGCATATTTTGTTGATCAATCACTGTTTACAAGTAAAATGGAGATTCATGGTTCATACTAACCGAGACTTTCGTTAAACAATACTTACTTAGGTAATTGTTTCGTCTTTCCCTCGAGAATTTTAATCCACTTCTTAAGCTTGCTGATTAGATTGTGAAGTAACCTCGCCCCAGGAACGGTAAAATCGAAGTCGCTAGTGAATTGACCTTTCATCTTCTGGAAAACGGGATCCTGGACGGTAGCTTGTGCCCTGCGCGCCAAGGATTCTGAAGCCGCTGAGCCAAATGTGTTGTTCACGTTTTGAGATGAGGATATGTTTTCTACGATTTATAGAAATCGTTCTAGACAATTTATTTCGTTCGGAAAATTAGAGAAATCCGGACGTCCGTCTTACCAATTCCTATCCCGAAAGTCGAGACCAGCTTCTTTACGAAGTTCAACGTGTGAGGAGTTATGGTAGCCTCGCTCACAGCACCGCGGTTCTCGAATGCAATCGCGTAGCATTTGGCTAAACCTTGCCGGAGCTGCCTTAGAACTTCCTCGTACCATGTTTCACGGAACCATACCATCTGGAACACATCAGTTAAATCCACTTTAGTGTTAGGAACAATTTCATTCGGATAACGAATAGTGAATGAAAGTTTACTCGGACAAAAATGATTGAATTATGGGGCTATAATATGCAACTTTCGATCATTTCTAATAAAGTGTGATTTAGTCTAACCTGATCCACGATACCCTCCAAACTAGACAAAATTGTAGGATGAATGTCCCTTTGCATGTGCATGATCTTCGAGCACCTCCACATTGGCGGAGTGGCTCGAATTGGCCCGGTTTCAGGGACTCCTTGTTGCTGTATATTTCCAGCGGTTCCACGTCCTTCGACACCTTCTTGGTTCTTCCCAGCGGCCAATTCTGCACTCTTGTACCTTTCGCGTTGTTCAATCTTCAATGTGAGGTATAGAGTTCTAATAGAGAAGTAAACAGCTTGCGGAAACACTCTTCCAACTTGGCTTAGCAAATTCAAGATAACGTTGCCCTCGTGCCGAACCAAGCACATCAATAGCTGAGGTATCCAGGGTAGCCATTGAATCGGAGGAACTCCTACCGCGTATTTGTCTACAGCCTCCATGAGAGAGGACTTGTCGTCGTCGTACGTGAGCAGCCACAACACCTTTGCTAAGTACTTTCTCGACTTGGACTCGTTTTGGTGTCTACAGGCGTGAAGGAAGCAGGTGATTGCCGAAATTCCAATGGATATCTGACGGCCGTCGCGCGTGAATATGTGCTCCAAGTAATCGCCCCACAAGGCCCAGGCTTTCACCAAAGTATCGTGCAACTGAACCGCGGCGGAGAAGGCTTTATTCGCGTCGTCAGATCGACCGATTTGCGACAACAACATCCCTTTCAATGCATAGAACTCGGCAGTCATCTCCTTTGTGAAGTATCGAAGATTCGTCGACTCGATCACTTCCAAACCTTCCTGTAATTCGTTTTTTCCGCTAACCGAAGCCATCTGGAGGTAACATTTCACTTGCTGCCTGATCTTTTGAAAGCAGTCGACAATAGGAACGCTAGGTATCGTGTAAATCCGCGACAAGGAATCTAAGCATACGCCGCAAAGATTGTGCTTTCTGGCTATTTTACCAAAGTGAATGATCGCCTGAACAGACGCGTGTACGCCGAGCATCGAGTGGTTGGTCGTCTGATCCTGTTGCGAATCGTAATGACTCGAGATAAACGTGTAATGATGCTGCCGCCAGGTAAAAATGTCTGACCAGTGACTTAGGTCGTCGGCTATCACGGGCAGCCGATTCCTCCAGGTTTTCACGATTGCTTTCATATCGTGCAACGATGTGCTTCTTCCGTGTAACAATCCCTGATGAATTTGCATCGCTTCTTGCAGCTCCATTATCTGTTGAGCAGCTTGAAGCAGCGGCAAGTGCACGTGGCTCACGATGTGCGGCAACCTACGCCATTCACGCATGCACAGACCAGACGCCAGTTCTACGTATCGTTCTACCGCGTTCAGGTGTTGATCTTCGCTGTTGCATATCGCTAGGAAACCGCGATATAAGTTTACCTGTAAAAGTAACATTTATGGGAATATATTTTCAATTAAATTAATACAAAGAAATGAAAGAAAGAATAGGTATTAGCCTTCTGCACAATTGAAATATCCTTAATTTTGACATGCTATAGTTGACCTCGTAGAGCAAAGGGTTAGTATTATTTATTGTACCTTCCAAGCCATTTCCTTCGGGCAATTGTGCTCCACCTGGGCGAGAGCTTCCTTCATCATCGCCCAATTAGGAATGCGCCAAGAACTCTCCAGAATTAAAAATGGATTCTTCTCCGCCTTCTTGCTGCCATAATCTAATAACAAGTCCCATTGATTCAATTCCTTCGCGCATCTTATCCAGTGCTGTTCCCAGAGCATCGCCTCGCGTTGTATCTTGAACGGAGCCGGTGTCGAAACATAATCCTGCTTGAATTTCGTCATTGCCACGTCGTATGCCCCTTGAGCTTGTTCAAAAAATCCCTGTTGTTCAAGGGCGGTCGCCTGAAGCGTTTCCTTGTAATGCGCGTGCTTCTGCCAGAGACCAGACCACATGTCCTCCTCGCACAATAGCGAGTACATATCCGATAACGAGTCCAAAATTTCAGCGTGTGGACTGTTGTCAGGCTCAAAGTCGTAGCAGTCCGACTCCCTCTTGATCTTGAATTGGTTGTTCCCATTGTCGAACGCCATCTGTTCGAGACTCAGCGTCATCCTGTGCCAGAGGTTGTGCGATCTGCCTAGGTACTTCATCAAAGCTGGTCGCATGGGCACAGGAGGATTGCAGTGCGCTATCGCTTCGACGAACGTAGCGATCGCGCTTGGATGACAATCTTTTTGAATAACGTGCGTCCCACTGCAAATAAACGGCACCACTTCTGCGATTAGAGTGTTATGTTGATGCTCATCCAGGATGCCCCATATCCTTGGGAAAGTGTCCAACCAGACGCGTTCCGCCAAGTTCGTGTCCATGTGACAAAGTTGAGCCGCAGCCAACAGCAACTGCTCCGTCCTTATCTTCTTGGCGTAGTCTATGAACTCTCCTTGCTTTGCGATCAGCTGCGTTAACGTTGTCTTTCCAGCGTTCGTTATCTCTTCTGGAACGGCTGTTGAATCTACGTTGGACAAGTCCATGTCCAAGATTTCGTCTTTCACGTCGACCGCGTCCGACATGTCTTGAGGTTCTTCTTTGATGGATGTGTATATCATGAAGTTCTTGTGCTCCTCGCTATCCGTCATGTTAATCACAGACGTTACGCTGGGCAGCAACGTGTCCTGATTGGACATCTGAATCTGAGTGGACGAATTCGCTGTGACGAGAAGCAGCTCGATGCATTGCTTGATCCAGTAATGGGGACCAATCGCGTCCCAACTCTGGCTGCAAATAATGTACAGAAGTCTGTCGTGGAGTCGTCTTCTCATGGATCCGTCGAACACCTCGAAGAATTTCGCTCGTATCTGGGGCTGCACGCATCGTAGGCCTGACAAAAATGCTGGCTCCAATTTCGACGTTAACTCGGACGATTTCAGAGTTTCGTCCCGATAAATGAAATTAACGAGCTCCAAGAATTGTCTGTTCAACTCTAAATCATCGGGAAAACGTTTCTCCACGTACTGCATCATTTTTACCAAAAGGATCGACTTTTCTCGCAAGCTGGGCGCCTGATTCATCGCGATAGGGTTCTTGTTCTTCATCCATTCCTCGAGCATCTTGGTAATCGCTTTCATCACTTTTATGTCCTGCGTTTTCTCGATCAACCCAACCAGAATGGAGCCTATAAACGATTTTCGCATTTCCACGCCCATCACCACAACGCGGTTCTTCACGAGATCCAAACTTAAGATCAATAACTCGCTGCCAACCGGATTAGCCTCTGCCTGAGTCGAATGGAGGTGATCCTTGGCCATCCTGTGCAGAACTCTCATGAAAGGGGTTATCAGTCGATCAATGTAACTTTGATTGTTCGTGCAGGCAGCCTTCAGCATCATCAACGTGCCGAACAACGTACTGGGAGTAGCTGCGGTATTCTTCTCGTACGTTGCCAAACCGTCAACTACAAATTTACCAACGGTGGTATACAGGGTGTCTAATTCTTCGTATTTAGGAGCAGCGCTGGAAGGCGCCGGTTCTGCTGGAAAGATAGTCATCAATCGCGACAACAGCCCGTGAACCAATCGAATCACTTTTGTGTTGCTGCTCGCGATGCAGGCGCCTACGCCGCGTTGCAGAGGCTTGAAGCTCGCCAGGATTTGTTCCCTTTTCATCACGCCCAACAGGAACGTCAGAACTTCCAAAGCTGTGCAGATGTTACCGTAATTAGGTTGAGTACTGTCCACGCTGGCGAGCACTTTGTCCAGCCAAGCTAACTTCAGATCGCACGACTGCGGCCAAACGTCGGGTTTCAGAGCCATTTTTAACAAAGCCACGCAACGCCTGGACAGTTGTTCACCTGGATTCCCGTGAATCGTCGTTACGTCGTTTACCTGACAGGCCAAACGAAGCAAAAAGTTTAAGATCGCGTCGGCGTGCGCTCTCTCGATGGGTTTTGTCGATCCTGGTTCTATCCTGGGCAAAATCACGGGAACCGTGGCGCTGCCAGTAGCCGTTTGAGTCGTCATACGTTTAGTTCCCGTGGGATCGTCGTTTATCGGTCTCTTCATAGATCCTCCCAACGTCGACCTATTCCCACCGGAATCCGCACTCTCGGCCTCGTCCTTGATTCTATGCAATTCCCATTTTATAATTACTTCCGCCAACTCGACGGCCAATCTCCTGTGTTCGATCGTAGCCGTAGGACTGAATCCTAATCTTTGAATCGAGTTTACTATATGCTGGACCAAATGATGCCTCACTGGATAGTACACTTTATAATGTCTGACCACCAATTGAAGAATGTGAAACAACTGTTGCATGGAATGTCCCTCCTCCACGATGATCTTCTTCGTCCAATGGGTCAGCATCGTGTTACCGTCTTCCATTCTCACAGGCATGGCAGGTGTAAGAATTTCCAACGCTTGTCTAACTACGTTTCTCGCGTCCAGTGCGTGGGCTTTCAATAAACTGTGGAACACTTGGAGAACGATTCTCTTGTGAATGGCGAACTTGGCGATTATGTGACTGAGAAGCAGATGACCGTGATATCTCGTCGTGGGATCGACGCAATTTTTACCCAACAGACAGGGCCACGCAAAAGTCATCAGTCTGCGTAACTTGTTGCCTTGTCTTTTGTTGGTGACGTCGTGAATGTGTTGAGAAGCTTGCTCCACCAATAGACACGAGAACTGGAGCAAAGAGATGCGAACGCAGTCGGCGGAACCGAATGGATTATCTGGATCGATGATCTTGCTGATGAATACCGATACGACGTTTTCTGGGTTATCTTGGTAGGGCATAGGCGCACCTCCAACCAGTTTCATGCCCTCGCCTCTCTCGAAGCTCACAGCGAAGCAAGGGATCACGATCAGTTGCAACACGTTGGCCTTCAGCTCTTGAGAGAGGTTGTTCGTCGGGAAGTGGTCCACGAACCTGAAGAAGGCGCTACGTTTCCACTCGACCGTGTACTCCTGTGCTACGGTGTGCTCCAAGAAGTCCCGTAAGAACTGGAAATCGGGAATGAACCTGTCGCAAGTTGCTCGCAGCAGTTGGAAGAGCAGGTCGATGTCGTTCGGATGGTGGCGGAAGTAGTGCAACAGAATCTTCACGATTAGCTTGGGCTCCTTCCAATGACAGTAATCCACGCTCTCGACTTTTTTGTGCAACGCTTGGTACTCGTCGTTGCACCAGATTTGTTTCAGCGCTCCCACCAACTGACTTTGCGTCGACAACCATTGATCGTCGAATTTAATTAATATGGCGATGATCTTGATAGCCTGATGTTGAAGCTCGCTCTTCTCGCTGTGCGTCAAGTTCGAGTTCGTTTGGGAATGTGCGAGCAGCATCGTTATCAGTCTCGCCGTGCTGTTGTGCAGCACGTCGCGGAACGGTTTGCCATCTTTCTGTTTAACAAGAAACTCCAAGTATCTGCTCCATTGCTGATCTTTGATGTTGTTGTCGTGCAAGAACAAATTCAGGGTCTCCGTGGGATATCGTAAAAGGAACTTCATCAGGGGAATGCGAAACGGGCTGGACACCTCCACCATCAACGATTTCTCCGTTTGCAACACGAGCCTGCACAGAACGTCGATGAACTTTGGGGTGGCCGCAGGAATCTCATGAAAGATCCCTATGATGGTAGCTATCTTCTGCTCGTTCTCACCCGACTTAGATATACCTTTGTGCGCTTGTATCAAGTTCTCCAAGAGCTTCTTCAAGTGTTGCAGCAGCTGCTCACAAAGAGTGATGCTAAAGGTGCTGGGAAACAGCTGCGTCAAATACGATAGTCGTTTCACGCAATTGAGACTCAGATTCCTGTGATCGCCCAAAGTCAAAAGCATCGGTCGCATTATAGCGTGAACGGACTCCATGTCGATCTGGAAACCAGCGATGAATTTCTGCATACACTCGAAGGCTGCTTCTTGCAGCTCCACATTCGGTTTCTCCAAAGCTTTGTAAAGAACCCCGAAAATCTTTTCGCGGCAAGCGACGATGTAGTGGCAGGCAGCGAGCGCCTTTAACGCCGACTTCCTCAGAGGAATGAGGTTCGAGACGGATTTGTAGCAAGGCAGTTTGTTCAAGTTCGCGTCCTCTGCTTCACTGAGAGCCAGCAGTTCCTGGAAGAATACCTTGTGCTCCATAACCGTCAGATCGATGGTGAAGAGTCGGGGATTCAACGTGGTGCAGAACGTGTTTCCATCCATCAAGCCGATTTGAGCGTTCGCGGGTTGATGACGAAGCAAATGCTTCTTAGGTGGAATCATATCTGCCAGGACTTCCTTGTGAGGCTCCATCACTTCCGTCACGGTTTTGTTTTGTATTTCAGCCAGCAGTCGTAAGGACGCCATAGCTTGTTCTCGCACCAACGTGTGCGGCGACGTCACCTGTCGCACCAACTCGTGGGTGACTTCGTACAAGCTCTTGTTCTGCGCCTCGATCAGTTCCGTGTTTCCGTCCTGTATACCAGGATTTACGCAAACTCTCAGCATCTTCTCCAAATTGGCCTTGGCCATGTCAATGGCGCCGTTGGACACTTCTTCGGTCAGGTCCATCATCACGAACATCAGAGCCTTCAGGAAGACAAACAAGTGATTCAGCACCCATTTCGTCGCCATTCTCTCAAAAAGAAACTTTATGGCTATGCATCCACCTAATTTCGCGTACCAGGCACGCTCGTAGCAAAGGGAGCACATCTTTTCAGCCAAGTATTCCATCAGTGGTAACTGGCAGGCCCGTTCCTTCGAGCCCAGAATGTTGGTAGCGGTTTCAAGGATCAAAACTAGAGCCAAGTGACCGGATTTGTACAGCTCTTTCTCCTCGTGGCCCATGATGACGGCAAGAGCGTCGATCAAGACGAGAGGGTCCTGACCCTGCATGCGAATTTGTCTTCCGGTCAGACAGAAGGGACCGGCTTGCTGAGCAATCGCTACCATTGTGTAATGCCTGACGATCGACACCACGGTACCCAACACCGAATGCCTCAATTCTTTGATCTCTGCTGCAACGAAGAGTCCAGTCAACGCTGTCTGTTGAACGTTCCTCGCGACCGTGTCTGGGCATTTGTAATGAGGTCCCTGCTGATGAGGAATTTTACCCTCTTTAAAGCTGGGATGCATGAACAGTTTGTACAGAACGGCGTTGTTGTCGTCCAGTCGGAGCGAGGCTGCCAGGTAGCAACTAATTACTTCCCAGCATTGTCTACGATAGAACGAGTCGGTGTTGTTCGATTTGAGCGCATTGAAGGCGGTCTCGATAACCTTTTCCACCGTGAAATCGATCGGTTTGGTAGGCTCCTGGAAGTAAACGACGATAGCTGGCGAGTTAGTCTCTCGATCGTTGTACTCCAACTTCTGCGGTTCGATCATCATCTTCCTGTTCCCGCCGCCGAACTTGCCCAGCACGCGAAACGCCACGTGAGCCTGATCGGTGGGATTGTGCAGAGTCCTCCAAAGCGCCTGCATCAAGTCTGCTCTAACCGGTTGTATGTGCTCGTAGAGGAAATCAGGTTGAAGATTATCCACGCAGAGCTCGAGGGTTCGCAACCCCTGGCTGACTAAGCAGTAGCTTCCGTTCAAAGCGGAAACGAGTGGGTCCATCAGCATCGGAAGGTACGGCAGAAGAGAGCTGAGTCTCACAGGAACTGTCAAGCACAATTCGACGAAAAGATCCTTCATGTGCTGTCTGTGCAGGCCAGATTGTAGCCTGTTCAGTCCCTCCAACATGTTTGGAAGCAGCGGTAGGAACTCCTGATACAGGAGGTCGTGGGAACCGCCTCCGATGGATCTGAACAAAGCACGCAACAGTAGGAAATAATTGTACGGTTCCTTCGCAGACATGGCCAGCTCTATGGCTCGATTGACGATCTGGTTCAAGTGTGGCCTCAGCATGTGTTCGTTTTCCGCAGGGAAAAGGGACACGCTGCCGAATACGAGCTTGAAAAGCCTCAAGTACAAATTACTCCTTTCCACGTTGGAGCCCATGTCGCCCATCCTTTCCAGCAGATATTCGACCAGTATCGTCGCGAACGTGGACGATATCGTGGGACTCGACAGAAAGGCGCTGCCGATGATCTGCAGCGCGCAGTTCTTGAAGATCCTCTCGACCATGTAGTCGATAGATGTGGAGAATATTTCTTGGAACGTTTGCGGATTCATCTGGGTGAAGACGTTTCCGAATAGCTCGAGGACTTCCTTTTCTTCTCGCGTGCGTATCGTCTGAGACTGAGCCGGTCGGCCAGGTTGAGCGACGGCGCCGATGGTAGGAGGACCTATTGTGTATATATCCAACGCCGGCAGCGCCCATTTGACCAGCTTGATGTACACCAACGTCTCCTTGGACTGAAACTGGTTGGATTGCGTCGCCTCGCCGGTCTTGCTGTTGATGCAGTTCGACGTGATAGCTTTTGCGCCGTGAACCAAACTCTTCACCAAGTTCCTGTAATCGGCCACGTTGTAGCTCATCGCTTGAGAGGAAGGGAACCCGAATTTCGACTTCCCAGCGTCTTTGTCGTCGTTCAGGTCTGGAATAACGGCCTTAGCGTCCTCCGTTTTTATGTCCAAGCCGGGTGGCATCAGTTGTTTGGCCTTGTTGCGCAGAATCGGTATGTAGATCTTCGCGATCGTTTTAAACTTCAACACGAAAACTAGCAGTATGCGCATCAGTAGCTCTCTCCCCTGGGTGCTGTTTTCGGCATCGGACCTTTGTCTGACGGTGTCGACCAGATTCATCAGCAGCTTGCAGGAGACCATTTGAACGGCTGTCGGGAGGCTTTGATCCAGCAGGTTCTTGCTGTACAGATGCACCGCTCTGGAGACGTCGCTCAGTGGTAACAGCAACCGAACGTGGTGGACCAAGTCCGCGAGCGTCGAGTACGCCAACGGCCTGAGAGACTCGTGCGTCGTCCAACCTCGTCCTATGAATATATCCTCGTCGAAGAAACACTCCATGTGCGGGATGAATTTATTGCGCAGATCCGTGGCCAGAATGTGCCTCGACGCGATCACCAATTCCTTGCGCAGGTGTGCCACTTCCATGGGGCACAGGGTGAACAAGCCCAGGATACCTTTCACCAATATGGAACTATGCTGCGACACCACGTCCTGGTAGACTCGGATTACGTACGCCAAGAACGACAGAGTCTTGATCTGCGCGCCCATGAAGTCCACGAAGACTTCCTTGTTGAATCCAGGCGACGCTCTGTGTTGGGGGCTCGGTTGCAACGTTATCGTCGTTATAACGAGAGGAATAAAGTCTGACACGTCCTGGTGAACGTTTTGCTTGTATAATTGGTTCATGAGTACAACGATGATCGGCAGTTCCTGGAGCACTTTGAGGGACAGTACTGCTTTAGGAATGAGATTGTACTGAAACAGAACACGTTTCCTGTCATTATTCCCCGAGCACTTTGTCATAGCAGACAATGAAACAAGTTCGATGCTTACTGTGACGACAGTACCGTCCGCTGCTTTCTTCTCGCTTTGTATGGCCGTGATCGTGAATGTCTCCTTCAAGAGAGCTTCTATGTTTATTTCCGACAAGTCTTTCACCCTCAACGGTGGACGTGGCTCGAATATTTTTGGCAAATTCTTTGGTAACTCGCTGTACACGGATTTCACGAATTGCAGAAAATACTGTATCTAGGAGCGAAAGCAATAACAGAATGTTTACACCCACGCGTCGTGCGGATACATGGACGTATTTGAACGCTTTCATACGAAAACTTTGACGACTAACAAATGTGAGTAATATTACGGATTCCGAAACATTTTTATTTCCGTTATAACGTATAAGTATTGTTTTTTAAAGCTATCAACGAGTAGCGCGAGAAATTTTCAAGTATAATTTTTAAGGTCCTTTTTAAATTCACACACAATTACATTCTCTGCACTCTTCGTTAACATCCACTGTTTTAGAATTCGTTACATGCCTCGCATTTGTTAAGCACGAAAGCTTTCATTCGAGAGCTTTGAAATATGTAGCATCGTGGCTCACACTGTACGTCGATCGAAGATTTCGACGATCATTCGCTTACCTCCGGATTGAACGTTGGTTTGTACTGTTTGTGGAGCTCGATGATGATCCTCAAGCAGACCAATACGTTCTCTTCGTTATCGGTCTCCAAGAGCTTCGACATTAGGCTCAAAATCTGTTTTACGTACGGACGCAAGTAATCGTTGCTGGGCAATCTGTGTATCATTTCTAAGATCAACTTTCGAACTTGTTGAATGTTGTATTCCGATATGAAGTGAGGCTCGCCTTCTTGGAGGATCTTTAAAAATATTTTCATCATGTGATCAAGAAATGCCGGATACTGCGAGGAGCACATGATGACCTGCGGGAAGAATATTGTATAGGGAATGGTTTCTCTTAATTTTTTAAGAGACAGAGATTTTTTAGATAGAGGATTCGTTCGATATACCTCGAAGTTCTCCGACAACTCTTGGGCGGCCTTCAGTTTTAATTCGTCTTTCGAGACTGGATCGGCTAGCATGGTCACGTACGATCGGTACGTGTTCATTTGCGTCACTGGATCCGGTGGTGCCATTTTGATCGTTTAATCCAAATCACGGTTCGTGCTACGTCTGGTCCATCAGTAAATCTGCGCGAAATTCAACCAAGTTCATTTCTTTCTCGAATGGAAATCGGTAGCTGTTCGTTTCTCGAGGACGCACAGTGCATTTAGACAGAAGTCTAGTTGAAAGATTGTTCAGTCGAGAATCGCAAAACGCAAAGTGCGATAGAATAATAGTTTTCTTAAAATCAATGAGGCACGCTTTGCGCTCTGTAAACAACCCCTAGCAACCACTGGGGTGCTTACTATCGTCCAGCTCGGTTGAAGTTCCAATATTCTTTACTCGTTTTCACGACAACTTTGCTGTTAGGTGTCCCGACGAACCAGTGGGTTTGACTTTGCGAGCGGAAAGATACTGTGAAACTTGGTGATCGACTTCGCGTAGGGGGTGGGAAGTGTGTATGGAGATGTTGGCGATGGATGGATATATATTCACACCCTATAAATGCTCGCGAAGTTTTGGAGACGATCTCAGTACCCTTGCAATGTTACGGGTAACAGGATGCAATAGGAACTCGTTGGTAAACAGTTGATTGGATATTCAAAACAGAGTATACATTAACAGGTTAGGTGGCTTCGGAACTTTAACGATATCGAAGTTTTGTTGTGCTTAAACGATGCTCTAAAATGAAGTTAATTAAAAATTCTTCACTGGAAATTTGAAATATTACAGACTTTAGAGCTGAATTACTTGCACGCTGCACTGATACTGCACTAATACACGTAACGTAATCTTTAGTAACGTAACGTAAGTTTAATGTAGTAACGTAAAACTTTAAATGCGTTTCTCCAGAAACGAATCTTTTTTAAATTGGTGTGCAGCGTAGCTTCTACATTTTTTATCTGATTTACTTGAAAGAGGGAATTATTTTTATATTATTAAAGGTAATATGTAACGGTTTTATAAAATATTTTATTTTTATTTCAAGTCGAACTATCTCGCAGTTATCCTGCTAGTTGCGCTAAGATATTAAGAAAACAAAAATATTTCTGTGTACTTCGAGACTTGAGGAGCAAACGCATTTCAATAGAAAATTCGTGTATGACGTATAACTTCAGAGAAATAAATTCAAAGAAAGGCGATATTTCAGGGTGCCAAAGTGGGCTAATCCCACTTGATAAAAACATGGACGAAGCAGTCATCGATTCGATCTTCGCGGGATCTCTGAAGTCCCTGCCAGCTGTTAGCTCTAAAATCGTCAGAATATTTACGAGTTCGACTTTCACAGGTAAGTCGATACATCTACAGTGACTAATTTTAATATTCGGAGACTTAACAATTTTTAGGATAAAGTAATCAAAAGGACACAACACTGTACGATGTATGCTTTAAGTCATCATCCTGATAAAACTTGAACGTATTATGAATCCCTCGTTTATTACATTTTTGTACAAATTATTCTGTAGGAGGTTTGAATACATATTGTTGCCCATTGCTCCGTCAATAAAAACAAAATTAGTAATACTGATTGTTGAAATAACATATTAATACGTTGTTTTGTTTGAGACTTATTTCGCAAGAAACATTATAAATCTAATACATAAACTTTTCACTTTTGTTAACTAGATTCAATATTTTAATGCAATACATACTTTAATTACTTTATCTTTTGTAAAATTGTAAAGTGTCCAAATACTAAAGTTATTCGCTGTATGGAATTGCAAGTCTGAATCCTCCCCAATCAATGAACAATTTAAATCCGAAACAGACACAACGATGGAGCGAAACACCCTCATGGCCCAATGCTACCCCAAATTGAAGGACTACTGCAGAGAGAAACACGGATTAGAGTTTCAGGTGATTAGCCAAAAAATTCAGTCGGATTAGGGGATCGAATATGCGTCATCCGAAGATATTGATTTCTACTATAGATATCAGAAAGATGTTGCGTGTGTAACCGAGTAGATATAGCTGCTAAAGGGTTGCCAAAATCTGTATCGTGTAAGCACGACCAGTCGTCCTTGAAGAAACAATTGATTTTCGTCGTGCCAGGTACTGGTCCGCGCAAACACGAGCAAAAAACTTGCCAAAGTTTCAACACTGGCGTACGATCGGTTGCCTCAGAATTCGATCTTCGAAATTTCGTTCTAATTTTAACTCGAGGAAAATCGAAATGAGGATGACCAACTAATTAACGAATGATGTGATTGCAGGTGGTTGATATGAGATGGGGCGTGAGGGACGAGGCCACCGACGATCATATGACCACAGAACTCTGTATGAGGGAGATAGAAAATTGTCAGAGGCTCTCGATGGGGCCCAACTTTGTGGTAAAAAATGGACAGATTCGTTTTTGAAACGTGGGACGCTATCGACGAGTCTAATTAATATCTCTTGTATAGAAATCATTTTCGTTGGTGAATACTGAAGCATAGCTAAAAAGGGATTAATAATTAGCAGCATACGTTGAAGTGTATATTTTACGGAAAATTCATTCGAAAAACATTTGTTGTGTAGTGTCTATTTCATCTAAAAAATTGAAACAAAAATTATTTTCTTAAATAAACTCCGCCAAACAGATCTTCTATTAAGTTAAATGCTTTCTGAAGCATAATTGTTAAATATGATTTCCACGTGTTCAAGGTAGCTTCCACCCTTAAAAACAAAATTTTAAAGTCTTTTTATGGAAAATCCTTTACTCTCACTCTATAGATAAATTATGTTTAATTAAAACTGACAACGTTTCTGACTTTTTAAAGGTAGTTCAAAACCGCACTTAATAACAGAGCAGGACTAGGTATACCTTTTCTTGCTTCCTTAGGTATTTCTGGGACAGAAGTATGGTTATCGGCCTATCCCAACGTACGTTCTTAGTTCTGAGTTGGAAATGCTGAGGACAGACTTAGAGGCACAGGGAATGGACGTGGGCCTTCTGGATAAATGGTACAAAAAGGATAGCAACGCAGTGCCACCAACGAGTATCCTCCAACCAATATCGTCCATCCTGAAGAATTTCAACAATAAAGTAAGGAGATGTGCTCGGTTCCTCCAGTAAAAGCTAAACAGCGTACTAAATTCGTGTACAATGCAGAGAATACCGAAGCTGCAGCAAGAGGACCAGGCGATTTGGTGGGACACCATGGTGAAAATGCAGAAACTGTTTAGGAAGGGAGCGCAGTCTCTGTACAACTCAGGAAAATTTGACAAAGACACGATGCACAACTATTTTATGTCAGGTATAGGCTGCACAAGACTAAAATGCGTCGTTATGCTCGTTAATTTTTAATTTTTGTACACAGTCACCGAGAGAGAAGTGATCAACGGTGTTCTGAACGTTAAAAATACGAAAAATCACTGTCTGGCGTACGTGCGATACATAAACAATATAAATCTTCAAAACTTGCGAAAAGCCAGTTTGTTCTTAGACATATTGAATAGAAGCTTGGACAACGAGGCCGCGAAACTTCTGGCGAATTTGAGGGACGAAAGACTTCCAGACAAGATCGAAAGCACAAATTTGGAGAGGTATTATAACGCAACGGAGTTTTTACACAAACATTTTATATGATAGACTTTTGATAATGTTTCGCTCGTCAGATACACCGTAGAATGGATCGGACGAGAGGGTTTGGATCCAGAAACGCATAGCGAGTACCTCCAGCACTTCATAACGCACTTTTATCGAAACATAGTGAAACTGGTAGATCGCGCAATGAGAAAAGAAGACAGCTCCGCGCAGGGACAAATTATAACGGAGATGTTGCAGCATCTCCATGCTTGCAACAATTCCGTCAAGGTAGATCTCTTTGGAAATTCTTCTCAGGCACTCTAGGTGTCTAGATCCCTGATATTTAATTATTTTCGATACGACAAAAGTAGAAACTTTAAACATGTACGAGGAAAGTAGTAACTATCCTCAGAAATCTTAGAACTGTTGCTTTCGCTAAAATTCTAGTAACCGATCACGAATTCTGATCTATTTCAATTGTTTAATATTATTATAGGGACTTGTTAGTTGTACGTTTGACAATGGAATGAATAGTTTAATAATGATTACATTGATTAAAAATTAATTCGAGGTCTTCGCAGCATGTCTCGTAATAATGGCTATGGTTAGGTTCCATTTAATTCATTTAAAACTAATCATAACGTACCAAAACTTCAGAAAGATGTAAATACTATCTCATTCTTTGCCGAAGTTTTGAAACTATTAGAACCTGTAATCATATACAGGTTCACCTAAACCAGACCATCTGAATAACTCTTCCAATTGTAGGTCCTTTGCCAAATTCATACAAAATTATATAACATTTATTTGAACTGCTTAACGATTGGTTAATTACTCTCAGCATTACACGAAGCCAATGAACCGTTCCAAATGTCCAGGTGTTCTACGGCCGAGAGGACACCTTGGTAACCATTAAAGAGTACATGATGGGTGACAGCGATAAACCTTTGGTTTTATACGGGGAAGGTGGCTGTGGAAAGACGTCTTTATTAGCGAAGAGTGCAGGCCTGACGAGCGGCACGTGGCTCACTGGAAAAAAGCCAATCAATATAATCCGATTTCTTGGCACCACTCCAGACAGTAGTGCCCTGACACCCACATTGATATCCATTTGTCAGCAAGTAAGTACGCGGTTACGACTTACGTCGACAAATGACATAACCGAGGCGTTCTTCCTTACGTAGATTTCCTACAACTTCATGCTACCCTTTGAAGAAATCCCCGACGACCTGGTGCCGCTGACGGCTTACTTTAAATACCTGCTGACTTTAGCCACGGTAGACCAACCGATCCTATTATTCTTGGATAGCGTCGATCAGCTGACGGGGGTGCAAGGAAATAAATTATCATGGTTGCCCACCAGACTTCCGTCGAATTGCAAGGTACCCGAAACATTGCAAGAGAAAGCTATCTTGGACGCGTGAAAATCATTGCTGTATCCAATAATTATTTTTGTAAAAACGATTGACTTAATGGAGAATCTATTTGTTGGCGTTTATTGTACATACATTGAATAATAAACAGATAACTTTTATATAGACAGATCTTCCATTAGGTCCATTGTTTTCGAAATAAAAATTATTGAATATATTAGGTTGTCCCGAAAGTTTCTTTCGCGAGTTGCTCTCAATTATTTTATGTGGTCGTGTTTATATAAATAGACAATCTAATTTCATAGATATTCATGTTGTAACAGTAACGGAGCAAAATGAATCGTACACAATTCAATAATGTAACATAAAATATAAACTATTGTTCATGTATTACTTATTAATAAAGCGAAAGAAACTTTTCGGACAACCTAATATATACACGTGTAAGCTTATTCGTATAAATATTTATAATGAAAACTTCATTTAGTAATATCAAAACTATTATTTAATTTAGTCGAACATCTTCAATAGACACAGAGGGTACGAATATTTATGGGATTGACTGTAGCTATGTTTTCATGCTTCGAAAGGGGTTGCATCCCTTAAAAGTACTCCGAATACGCGCGAAACTCTTGGATGAATTTCAGATGATGTTATCTTGCGCTGCCGAGGAATCGAATCCCGTGATTTCGAGAGATTACCAATTACTACGTAGGATGATCGATGCAGAGGAGAGCTTCATCGAAGTAGTCGCTCTGGGCGAAGATCTAGCCATGGATGTGATAAGGTACAAGGAGCACGAAGGCTGGGATTCGAAACGTTTCTGGAAATAACTATTTCAAACTATAATGCATCGGTTCTGACTGAAATTGTTGCGAGAATCGAATAAAATTTAGATGTTTTATAAATATAACGGTTTTCATGAATATCGGTTTTGAATTTGAAGTCATAAAATTATAATCGATATTATATCGGTTAGGGTTCTCATTGGTTCTCTTATTTATGCTACGAATATTATTATTAGCAACACACTATTACGCAAATTCATATGTTTATATATTAGGTTGTCCCAAAAGTTTCTTTCGTAATTTGCACTCAATTATTTTGTGCGGTAGTGTTTATATAAATAGACAATCTAATTTCTCAGATCTTGATGTCGTAACAGTAATGGAGCAAAATGAGTCGGACACAATTCAATAATGTAATAACAATTTAAATTAATTTAAATTAACAATTTAAAATAAAAATTTATTTTAACATTTTAATCGGTCAATTACGCAACTTACAATTAGCCGTAACAGCAATACGTACGAATAGGATTTTCAAACTCGATTTTCTCGAAAACTAAGCTTTAAATGAAAAAATTGTATTGCATATATTGTTCTTATTTTTTCATAAGGAACCACGTTGTGGCTGCTACTACATGTTATTCGGTCGCATCCTGTATTTACATTTCTCACAAATACACGAATATTCGCAGTCTACTCATAACAGTTTCCAGAACCGAGACCAATATCCTAACCCTTCGAGAATAATTAAAAGTTAAACGACGCAAGAAATAACTTCCACAGGATGTGGATGAGGACAGCCCACAGAGATCTGAACAACTACCAGTGGCGTCTCGTGGCCAATGCTATATCCAAGTGTTCTTTACCGATTTTCGTGAAGCTGGTGTTCGCCGAGATCTGCAGGTGGAGGAGCTACACGAAACCAGCGAACACTCATTTAACCAGCACCGTGATGGACAGCATTATGATGCTGTTCGAGAGAATCGAGAAACAGCACGGGAAAATTTTGGTGTTCCACGCGTTGGCTTACATCACCGCCGCCAAATCTGGCTTATCCGAATCCGAGCTCGAGGATTTGATCTCTCTGGACGACAAAGTGCTGGACGACGTGTACCAATACCATTTACCACCGGTGAGGCGGATTCCGCCGTTGCTGTGGACCAGAATACGAAGCGATTTGCCGAATTACTTGAGCGAAAGGGAAGCTGGCGGGGTCAGTGTGCTCAACTGGTACCACAGACAATTCAGGGACACAGCCAAGGAAAGATACTTCAAGAACATGAACATGGCTATGTATTTTCACTCAATGATCGCCGATTACTATCTCGGCATCTGGGGAGGCGGACGTCCTAAGCCGTTCAAGTACACTGAGATTCAAAGGCATAGGTAAATTGATTCGTCGTTACGCTACTTGTTATTAATTTGAATACGCCATCACATCTATAACATCTATAACATATCGAATCATTTAATTTAGACAAATGTTTTCAATGGACATACTATATAGCACGAATACTTATGAGACTATACGAAAAACTGCGGTCCCAATTTTTTGCATATAATGGAGAATTACTATAATACGATACATCGTTGTAACGTGTATGGCCTCTATGATGGTTATATGAGTTGTAATTCGACGGATTGGAAATTCAAACAAATCGAATTCGCAGATTCAACTTGGCAGACAAGGAAGGCGTGGCGGACAGAAAAGTACCTGAACAACCGCTGGCGTTCTACTCGAAGGAGGGGACCATCACCAGATACAATTTGAGAAAGGTGAAGAGAAATATCTCGACTATATTACCCTCATTGAATCGTTTTCAATTTTCAGTTCGGCGAGCTGCCGTTCCATCTGGTCAGATCGCGACGTTTCAACGATCTTTTCGAAAATGTTTTGTTCAACTACGAGTGGCTCCACGCTAAGCTCTGTTCTTGTCCGTTGCAAGCCGTGCTTGCCGACTTCGAAGATGCTTGTACTTTCATCGACAACCAAAGCATTGTCAGGTAACATCCAACGACACCTTAACATTCGCAAGAAAGAACTCGAATCAAAATCTTTAAAAATCGACGATGCCTGTCTCTCAATCGAAAACACGAATGCAAATCGTGTAGAGGATCGCGTAGAAGAAGTGTACATCCTCTGGAAAATCATTTTTTACTATTTTTTGACTGAAGTTACATTAAGTCACTGTAACGTCAAGTATGTGGAGACTTTCTCCATTGGAGCAAATATCTAAGTAAAAGTTACGAATCTACTGATGAATATTAGTTTGTATTGCATTAGAGAATATATTTTACCAACAATTTATTTAATATCTCGTCGGTAATAATAAAAAACAATCAAATTTACTTTTCATCTACGGTATCTGCCACGTGTTTTTCAAACTTCCTTTACCAATCTGGACATCCTGGCTATTAATTTCTTCATTGTATCTGAAGTAACACTATTTCATTCGTTTCGTAATATCTTTTCTATCTAAACGATTCAATAGTTTCTCTATGGAATTTAAATCAGGAGATTGAGGGTGATAATTACTGCTAATAATAATATTTTAAAATGTTACCAGATACACATACGTAATAAAGTGTAGATTAAAAGTAATGAACTTTGTCCTTATATTTATGGCCGTACGACCAGGAATGTGCAAAATTTGAACTAAATTAATGATAAGAGGAGAAAGGAGAATGATTTCGTCCTTTTTATCCATCGAGACAATATGCGAGGTTTTTTTTTCCAGAGAATTGATGCTGGTAGCCGATGCGCTAAGATTGGGCGGTGCGATTTTGGGTTCTCACCCTGACATGCTCGCGCCCCAATTAATCGGGCGATTATTGCCTGAAATAGGGGGTAACGTAAACGTGAAAATGTTGCTTCGAGCGTGCGATAACGACGGGTCCAAGGATTGCGCTTTGCTTCCTGTTTATCACTGTCTACATACCCCTGGAGGACCGTTGAAGGTAACTCGACGACTAGAACGAGCCAACGAAACGTTTCTAATCCGCGTATGTTTCAGTATTCGCTGGAGGGTCACCAGTTCGCTGTGTTCGGATTTTGTTTAACGTCGGACTATCGGTACGTGGTCTCGATATCCAACCGATTCATCACGTGGGATCTGAGCACCAGCGACATGACGAGGGACATTAATCCTGGTGTACAGGGTATTATGCAAAATCTAGTTCTGAGTCCTGATAACAGATACGCCGCAGCGTTCACCACCAATAATCAGGTAGTTAGGCGACGTCCAGGTAAAGGACGAGTATCGATAAGGATCACGTTTGATTTTTAGTTACTTTAGGACGATTTTAATTTTTTTGTTTACAATATTACGTTCTACTTGTAACGAAGGGTTAAACAAATTTCAAAAATTGTTTCAAGCTGTTATATACAGGTTTCGACTGAAAGAGTTATAATACTTTCGTCGGGATATAATGAAAAGGACACGAGTTTGAATTTCCATTAGTGCAAGACTCAACCAAATTTCTGAAATAAAATAATCACCCTCTTGCCATGACGTTACGGTGAATACTGTCTAAGAGCCGCCGTAAGGGGAAAATGGCGGGCCTCTTAGACAGGAGTCACTGTAACGTCATGGCAAGAGGGTGATTATTTTATTAATTACGAGGGAAAAAAGAGTAAATCGAGGAATTATTGTATCTTAAACGAAACGACTAAGCTCGCGTTTGGGCTCGTTTCAACCAGAAAATCCTCCGGAATCCATTAATGATACTTTCGTTAAAAGAATACACCGGAACCCATTAATGATACTTTCGTTAAAAGAATACACAAAAATACGCAATTATATTAAAAGTAAAAGATAAGTTCAAAGTAAATCTAGTGAAAAGATAGCGAAGGAACATTACAGGGACAAAAGCCGATATTATCGATACTTTCAGCGTAATTACACCTGATCTTTGTTAACAGAGCGTCGTGTTGAACACTTTAACGAGCGAATTCGTTACTATCGATAATCCGCTCCCAAACGACGACCCAGTGTGCGGGGTTCATCTGATGAATCAATTTTTCTTCGTTTACGGTAAACTAGGATGGTGTAGGTTTGATTTACGAGGAAACTTACTGGAGACTCACACGAACCCGGAGGACTCCAACAAATGGCCAATTCTGCGTGAGTACCAACGAGTTCGATCGTCCGTTTCAAATGAAACGTATTTATATAGAGAAATGTATATTCTCGCACAGACGTGGAGCACTCGAATTTAGACGATTACAGGGTAGTGTTTTGGTCTGGAGATATAGAGGATACCAGTATGCTTCTTCATACGTACAGGAAGAAAGGATCATTGGATCCTCTGCATTTTCACAGGTAAGTAACAAAATTAATTGTCCACGAAATCAATATTCGAAACTTCTATCGACGAGTATCTTGCAGCGTTCTGGCGATGACTAACGATAAAAAGATTTTGTACGGTTGTACAACTAAAAGCGACAACCGAGTGACGAAGTATAAGTGCGATGAGACGTCCTCGCAATGGGAAATGGTTTCTGACATGCCCAGGGCTTTCAACGACGACGTTGAATACTTGTTGCAGTTGAAATTAGACAGAGAAGAAGAAATGCTTCTAGCCACGAGTGCCAATGGTTTTATCGTTTGGTTTTTGGAAAATAAAAGCGACGCTTACGTCTTAATGCTTCCAAACGGGGTTCGAAACATCAGCACTAGAATGATGTGCTCAAACTCGATTATGGTCAGCGGTACGAAGAAGTATGGTATTGCTGGCGTGAGGTGTGCTTTACGATGCGTTAAACAAGCAACGCGTAATTTTTACAGAATTAATCGAAACGCGTTCCTATCGTAGGAAGAACTTGTACGTTTGGAGTCTGGAAACAAGTGAATTGGTAAAGATATTGGACGCACATTTTGCGAGAATTATTCAATTGGAAGCGTTGACTATCGGAAACTGGAACAGTGTTGTTACTTCGAGTATCGATAGAAGTGTTAAAGTATGGAATATAAATAACATTTTCGAACAAGTTCATGTAATAGATAGACACGAATTACAGATAGACATGATAAGGTACTCTACCGTGTCTTTTAATTTAATTTTAATTTCTATAAAGATATATGATTCAATTTTTACGTCTAATCTATGGAAATCTAACAGTCTCGCGGAAGAATGTAACTTAGCGGCGATAGTCACTAGAGACTGCGTGGGAATTTGGGACTTGCAAACAGGAAAGTTGATTTCGAAGTTAGCCGATAGTCCTTTGGGTGCAATTGTTACGCATGCTTGCATGACCCACGATGGCAAGTCAGTAGTTTGACAGCGATTAAAGAAAAATATGTTTAGACTAAATTCTACATTAGGGTACCTCGTTTTAGGTATATCGTTTCAACAGAATCGGGCAATGTATTAATATGGAACAGAATTACAGAGCAAGTGTTGTTTAAAGAGGAACAACAAAATGTGAGGCAGTTAATGTTAATGGAAAATTCATCAAAGTTTGTAGCTGTTTCAAGACCTAAGAATCCTGTCGGTGTGGAAAACATGAAAACAACTGCTACCCTTTTCGTAAGAACAATTCCTGGTATGTTAGCAATTGATAGACACATTAGAAATTATTACTATTATTCCGTTTCGATAATTATTTATATTAATGGCTAGATGGAAAGACAACATTTTCACTGGAGTATCCAGTCAGAAGTCAAACAGGTGTACCCTTTAGAAATGTTGTAGTCACTTCTGACAATTCCTTTTTGATAGCACCAGCAGCCGATAAGGGTAACAGAGATTGTGTTATAATATACAATGCGAAAACAGGTGCATTAATAAGTAAAATTCCCATAAAATTGCCAGGATTTAAAGTAAGAGAAATAGTAATCAAATAGCATAGTTTGTTTTTATATACTGTATGTAAATATTTTTATAAGCTTTATATTAATAGGATATCGTATGTATCACTCCTATGCCAAATAAACCACAATGGATAGGAATAATTGGATCTGACAAAGGTATTATTTTGGATATAAACAAAAAGAAAATTGTTCGTACAATACCAAAATGGAGTGGAAATGTTAGCAAAGATGGAAAATATACATTATACGCCCCCAGCAGGTAGATTTTCTAAAGTGTAAATGGTTATAATATAAGCATTTAATATTCTTGTTGTTGTAGAGGAGGATTAGAGCTTCTAGAATTAAAAAAAGGTACTAGCGTGATGACTTATATACCAAAAGTAGCAGAGGGAGTATTCACTGTAATATCCATGTTCAACCGTACAGATGAATATGTTCTTTATTACCACAGTGGACGAAAAACTATACGCGTATTTAGGTAAAAATGTGGCATTACATTTATAAAATATACAAAATTCAGCAATCTTTTGCATTCATAGATCATCGGACTGTGAAATGATAGCAAATTACAGAGTTCAAGCAGAGCTAAGTGCAATTGATAGTACATATGATGGTAAAAGCATAGTTCTAGGTACAGTCGATGGGTGTGTATCTGTGTTAGCTATAGTGGATCCCAAAAAAGAAAAAATGAAAGAATATGTTGCAAACTTACCATCTCGTGATGAGGATGTAAGTAAACAATTTCTAACGCCATCAACTCATCTCGTTATCGAATGAACAGTACATATCTTCAATGATATCATAGAAACTGCACACGTAAACAAAATAAATTATATTTCTCATTTGTTTTTGCTCTATGGCTCTCTGGTCAATTCTTAAGGATGATATCGTAATTGGAATTGAATATTTTTAGTTCCTAATCCAGTCACAGATTTGTTCACTATCGAAATAGGTTAGGATAAACACTTGCCACGTTGTTGAATAAAAACGTTTTGCAATGATTATCAAGCTTTATAAAGCAAACTGTTTACAAATAGTCGGTTTAACAGAACTTGGAACACTTCGCAACACTTTCTTAGAATTGTTTTTGTCAAAATTTTAGTCATCACAACATTCCGCTCCAAAATGAAATAAATCGTTATTATCGTATATAAAACGATATATCATATAGAAAAATTAGAATTATATATAATTTCTGACAAAGTTGTCGTGAATTACCTTTCTTCATTTGTTTACCAAAAATATAAAACTACACATGCAACGCGGATATAGGGTACAAACTTAAAACGTTCTCTCAAAACACTCAACCACGATATTCTTCCTCTCCTACTCTATCTCTCTCCCACTTTTGTAGAGAGGGAAGCATCATATTTAGTTAATTTTTATGCCAACTGCATTTAGAAAAGACCCACGTAAAACCTTTAACAAATTTTTTCACTAGAAATGTCTTTATTTGATAGGTTATTCCTAGTGATATTTTTTGCGTATATTCAATGTAAGTTTAATAATTGATATTCAGATAAATAACAATTCAAATTATATTTACTAAATAAATATATTAACGTAATTTTAGTGTTAAATGTAAACGCGTAATTATACAAAAAAATCACTAAATGTATAGGAAATTGTAGTGTAACAGTTGGTGCTGAAATTAGTGCAGACATCTTTTCAGACTATCAAAGGATATAGTGCAGTTTTTACGAATTATTTCTTACAAGATAACAAAAAAAAAGAAATATAGAAATGTATTCCCTACTTTTCACGCAAAAGAGAAAGTAGGATATAATTTAGTTTTTTAATAAGACTTTAATACTTTTTTTTTTAGTGGAAAAAGAAAACTGAGAAGCAACGAGCGGCTATTAAGTTTAAAGCTGCGGCTCGAATTGCTCGAGTAACTCACGACTTAAGTGCGATTGTACGAAGTACAAATATTACAGAAACAATTGAGGAATTAGACGAAAGTATCGAATAAAGGTTGTATCGTTTTTATAGGAAATATTTTTATTCCAGAAAACATAATGTAGTGGTGTAATATCAAATTTTGATAAAAGCACTGATAAAGGAATAATAAACTTGAAACAAGAAACATAGAATTTATATTACATTTATTTCTGTCTTTTCATGTAATTAATTTTATAATTTTCTTTTCTTTCTGTCCGACTTTTCTTTGCATTCAAAAAGTAAAGAGCACGAGACAAGTTCATTATCATTGCAAATGGAGTTACTTCTAAGTGTATGGGACACACACACCCTTGCACATATCAAGTTGATGTTTCCTTAAATAACAATTGTATAGCTCGTTCTATACAAGAGAATATCCTTTTATCTTACAATGTCATATTGCTACCGAAAACGTCTCGTGCTGACGCAGGCGTGATATAGTGTAACGTTTGCGTTTTTTCTTGTTTACAAATTTCGAAAGAATCGATAGTACCAAATGGGCGATTTGAAACAAATGTATCATAGTATGCGAATGAATGTAAAATTTGAGTCAATATTGAAGTAGGTATTATATATGAAAATTTTTGTTGATCATTTACATTTAAATTATGACACTAGTTAAAAATAATGAACCGTTTCATACGGACTTAAATTATACCGCGATGATCGATTTATCTTTGAAAAAATTCGTACTTCAATGGTAATCAAATCATTTTAAGATGTGTATTAATGATCTGTAAACAACTATTAAACGTATTTGTAACAATGTAAAACTAAACTAAAACACACCTGCATCAGAGCACATATATGAACAATAGTTCCAGCAGAACGTAAGGTGTATGGCAGCTTGTTAGATAAAATAAACAAGACTCTTCATCGAAGAGTATGCTTTATGTTAAAAATCGAGTATGACACGTTCCATTGCTTTACAAAATGCTGCTCATACGATGGGATCAATGTATTCAAAACTTATTTAGAATTCTAATATTCGATTTGCACTTTGTTTTCTTTAAGTGCTCTTTTGTCAAAACATGTCGAATTTTATGACGCTGATTTTCATGATAGGCTTATGTAGTAGTTTTGTAATGGTTTCCTTTTATATCCTGTTATCATTGTTTCCTACTTTCCCCCAAACACTGGAACTTCTGTGACAGCATGATAGCTTTGTTCATGGTATAGTGCCTTTGTGAACTTTTATTGCATTGCACCTCCTTTTTGCTTTTGCTGTTGTTCCCGCTGTTGTTGTTGTTGTGCTTGTGCAGATGCCTCTGTATCTTTAATGTGTTTTTCAACCTACAAAGTTTGACACGTTACAATATAAACGAATTATACATTATCATCATTTATGAATTATACATTATTTCTTAAAAATACTTACTACTTTCTTTACATGCTTGTATGCTCCAGATTCTGTGTTACCATGAACATTATCGACTTTGTACGGAGGTCTAATTGTAACATTATCAAATACAACGATATTTACTCCGTTCCACGTAATTTGCGGAATAGTCTTTGATATAGTACTGAAGAGTTTTTGTCCCTCTGGAGATACTCCGGCCTGCAGAGCCATTACCAGTTTCTTTTTCTCTTCAATTTGATTATGTACTCTTTTGTTCAACTTTTGCAAATTAAGGCTTTGTGGTGGTTCACTAGTTGTAGGGCTAACTTCCCGCTTTACTTGGACCTCGGATACCAAGGATAAATTTACTATATGTACGTCGTTTAACGTTGGTGCACCACTCGAAGATGGACATTCTGATTAATGTCAATTAAGGAATCATTGTTATCGTTGAAGTTAAATGTTGAATGTACTTTCGTTTTATAAATATTCCTGTCACAGTGTCTAACATTTAATAAATTCTAAGGTTATAAGTTAGATATTTTAACGTTTGTTATCAGACCGGAAGCGTTTCTGTTTGCAATTTTTGCGGGAAACGAAGGTGAAAGTATCTCCATAGTGCGTGGAAATACGTTCGAGAACGAATAAGTAAAGAAATAAAACGAACGGAAAATCCAGCATGGTTGATTGAGTGACGAAACTAACCTGACTTCGTGAAGCTGATTAAGAAATCACCAAATAATTGACAAGCGGTATTAAACATTGCCCGTGAAAATGAATGAAACAGAACGTAATTGTCGTTAATTAAAAATCACAAAATCCGTCGCAGATGTCTCTAAAGTCATTTACACTGTGGCAATGATAAACGAGCGATGTATGAGCGCTGAATCCAAGTACTCGTCGGGAAGGGCGATATTTTTAGGGAATTTATAAGAAAAGGATACTTAGGATCAGCATTTTTGTTTGTGGATCGAACGCTAGCACTTCGCCTTCGATCTCCTCCTTGTAACAGGTTTTACAGGCCACAGTACTCCCAATGCTGAAACAATCGTTGGCGCCGGCCATTTTTCACTACGAACTCGGAACCGCGGGCTCTGTGTCGCCCTCTGTTTCAATTTCAAATGTCCCTCGAAATTCACCCGACTTGCGCCATTCCCGCTCTGCGTTTGGACCATTTGGATTTGGACTGCTTGGAGAGCGTGGTTCGTTCAACGAACAACTGAAACTTTTGAAGATATTCGCGAATGTATCTTTCATTGACACAGGATTCCTAATCGCAACACCCAGTAGTAAGGTGACGATTTGTTTTTGTAACGTTAGAATAGCAATTTGTTCCTTGCATTAGCGAGAGACTAAAATTAGAATCCCGCCATTGCTAGCTTCGCTACCGCGGCCGCTCCAATGGTATACGTACGCTCTGATTGGTCGGAGTTTTCTCTTAATATCTCCTTAACGAAGCTCCATCCGACATTTTTGTAAAGGAAAAAGTTGTTTAAAATCACCTCCCGAACTATTCCTTTCAATGTGTTACAACATTTTTCGGACACCCTGTATTTCGTGAAGATTTGCTAAGAAATTATGCACGGTATCGTAACGGTATCGACTATCATAAAAATACACAATTTAGCAATTATTCTCTTCCATTTCTTGACTAGTCACGTAAGAAAATTCATTACCTCTAGACGATCATTTTTGAGGTAAGTGATATTTGAGTTACACTTTTTTCCCCTTAAAAAATTTAATGATTTTCTAATTTGCATACTGTCGAGATGGTAATATGATTAATATTTTTCGTTTTGCTTTGACTATGGTTTCTTTTACATGTGGGACGAGGCGTCGATTGTCTTCGTTCGTTGTTCGAGTAAGTTCGTTCAGCTTCGGGGTGAATCGGGGCGACTCGGGTTGGCGGGTAGTTCCGTAGTCGCGTGGCGTGGCTTCGTCGGTGCTTCAGTTTATAGATACCACTCGTACGACGAACATCGCGGTACAGTTTTCCTCGAATCTGTTAACTTCGCGTCTGTCAAGAAATGTCTGTCAAGAAGTGAGTGACAAGTAAGTGAAGCAGACAATTGCATTATCTAACGAACGAAGTGTATGTACATGGTGCAGCACAGTGGTCTTGTTTCGGTTGTTCAACAGCGTCTTCATGGTAAGCGTTTGAGTAAACTTGAACAACGATAAGATTTTATTTGCAAAGAATCTCCTGGATATTGTACGATGTTATATGCACTATAATTTGGAGTTTCGTCGATTTCTGTGTACCAAGCTGGAACACTTTCTCGCGAAGTTAGGGCGACCCGTCATAAAGCTTAACTTCGTATATAATGTGTTATCACTGGGTTGACATTTATTGGCAGAAAGCTTTTTGGTAAATCCACTAATGCCGCTCTGTCTCGCGAGGGTTAATGGATACGGAGGTCAGTGTGCGTAACTCGATACGCGATATTACTTCCTGACATAACGAATCTTCGTGGCGTATAATCATAGGCCTATTGCATTTCGACGGGGGTGAAGCATCACCTTTGATAGTCTACCTAACTTCGTACAGAACTTGCCGAGGGATTAAATGAAATTTATAGTCGTCTCGAGGATGAAAGAAATTTTAATGCATCATTGTCCATAGAGTCTTCTTTCGAGCTGAATAAGAGCGTTAATTGTAATGAGACGTAATCGTAGGTTAAATTGGCTAATCGTGGGTTGACATTAGGAATAAACTTTATTTTTACCCTGTCGTGAGACATTAGCGTTACGAAACGCGTGAACTGTGATGAATTCTCGGAAGGCTGGAGGTCGTTGTGAATGATTTTTTTGTTTCCGAGGTAACGACACCCAACGCAGAATGCAAATAGAAGGAGTACAGAAGGGTCTGCGGAGGCTTTGAGGCGAGCGATAATTACGAACTTTTACGAGAGTTATCCGTTTAAAGATTTCTTTCATTGATAATGGTTGACAATAGCGGGCTCTGAAAGATGAACGGTTCTCGGGTACGTATTGGCGAACGTCCGGCATTTGGAATATGTACCATATTTGTTTTGTAAAAATATGCAAATTGGGCGAGCCACGCATGAATCGAATAATCGAAATTTGCACATTTGGATGAAAAACGTGATGTGCAATTTTTCCCGTGCATTATTTCCGTCACAAGTTTTTCTTAACTGATAACGTCGATTCTTATGCCCTTTTATTTTTCAAATGGAGGTAGCTGTATTTCGCGTATACCAATACTTAATAAAGGATGAAGGATATCGGGTTTTGTAAACAATTTTTTATATTCATCGATATTTAAACATTTCGTAATATATGAATGTTTTCAATCTTAAACAGCCGTATTCTCAGAAGATCTTTTAAGGGGATATTAGGAATTTTAATCATTTTACACAGAATAGTAGACATGTTAAACTAATAAAACAAATCTTCTTTTGTTTATTTTTAATAATTTTACCAATTTTAGTATGGCTACTATCAATGAACAAAAATTATTAGAATAACTAATACAAATTTTCTTTATTGGTTTAACATATTTAGAATTATATGTAAAAAGACTAACAATTCACAAGTATTTGTTGTATAAAATAAATATTCTTAAGGAAAACGTATCTTTTCAAGAATTCTTCTTTCAAGTATGAATTAATAGTAAAACGTTGAAAATAATTCATATAATTATTATTAAAAGATAGATTGGTTATATAATATACCAATGTTTTTCTTTCTTCCTTATTAATAATGCTTTGTTTATAATTGTAGAAGATTAAATAGTGCGTCTTTCATGCATTTATGGCGTATAGTACAATGACAAACATAAAAAAAATGTGTATAATGTATGTAAAATTTATTTCATTAATTAGTATTATAATATTAATATTTCGTTTTACATAAGTGGATATATGGTTATGTTTCGTACTCGCTTGTGTGTTTTAATTCTTTATTTTGCTTTGATATCCGTCACGTCTGTTATATCAATAAGAGTTTCGAATTTATTACCGTATCGGCTAACATTGTTGTTGTTTTGTGAAGCAGATTAGTTTTAGCGTGCATAGGAAATAGCATCGAACGTGCGATTGTTTCGTCGAACTTTACAAAGTTTTGAAATTAACTGATTGAAAGGCGGGAACATCGCGTAGGCGATGTTTGTATTTTGATTGAAGCTATAAATGTTTATTCTCGCTGGAAACTCGAGTCGCAGTCATATTTGTTCCACAAGACTGAACAAGTTGATTGAAATTGTTTCGGAGTTTTGTTCGTCTCGCTATATTCGCAGACTCGTCGTCTTTGTCGTACGTCCATGCGGAAAGTTTCTTTTCATCATGTAAAATTGTCTGACATTCTTTTTGTAACTGCCGTAAACTTTCATAAAGGTATAGCAAATAAATTGTGTATCGAAGAAATTGTTGAACTGTTTAGAAAAATATTATTTTGAAGAGTAAAGAATCTATTTGATTTTGAATTGTGCGTGACTCTGTGAAAATTAAATAGGTAATTTGTTGTTGGAGATTTATATGATAGTATTTAAAGATAGTCTTTCATTTTATTTGGTGGTAAGGCGATGTTCATCCATATATTTTACAAGAGTAGATGAATAAAATATATCTTGGATATACAATTATTAAACAATGTATCCTGATATACATCTTGAAATATAACATTATCCCGAATGATACATCATTATTTTTTAGAAATTTCTCGATACACTATTATACACTTGAGGACAATACAATATTGGCTAAAACATTGACATACAGATAGAAAATAAATTGTTCGTATAATGAGCAATATACATTTCTACTAAATCTAGTAGTTCTAGTAATTCTAGTAAATATCTAAATTTTAGTTAATAGTCGTACAACAATACAGTATACGTATTCATTCATTCGACACCCGCATCTCTTCTCTCTCCAATTCTTGTATACGATTAAACTTTGATCTCTAAAAATTGCCAGGACTGAGTACGTGAACGTAAAACATTCAACTGTGGATATAGGTAGTTGATAAGTGGGAAAGTAATACACAGGGCGAGACACCTAACATTATCACTCCACAAATCATCGTTTAAGGAGGGAAATGGGTTTAGCACTACGTGTTTTTAGTGATTTCCATGAATCTGTTTAGTAAGAAAGGAGTATATATAATTTAATGAGACTTTGAGAATATTTTATACATATATTCAAGTAAATATTGTAATTTTTTGGAAGTATTTTCTCGGAAAATATGGAAGATATCAAACGTAGCTGTTTTGCGTACATTCTGAAGGCCACAGTTTTCATCCGAAATCAATAGGGATTTAAATTTATTTTAAAGACATGTCGTTCTTCTATAAGAACCTACTTTTGGAGTAATATCATTGTTTAAACTATCTTTTTATTGCAAGAAACGTTATACAAAAATGGCAAAAAATTATGCCCTTTCGTTTAAGCACCTCTAAAAATGCATTACAGAATTTCTTAGGGAAGAATTTAGGTTCATATAGAAAAAAGACATGTCTTTAAAGTAAATTTAAATCCTTATTGATTTCAGATGAAATCTGTAGCCTCCGGAACATACACAAAACACCTACGTTTGATGGTGACCTCCGATGGGTAGCAGTAGCAGCTTATATCTTTCATATTTGCTGAGGAAATTACAATAATGCTCTCAAAGTTTCATTAAATTATATACATTCCTTTTTTGCTAAAAAAATTCATACAAATCAGTAAAAAATGTTTAACGTCATGTTGTGTGGGATTTGCTGGTTATCTATGATTTTTTAAATAAGTCACACATATATTTTTGAACGAGTCATTATAACTTTGATTAGGAAAATTTGTATAAACAATATGTAGCGTTCTAAACATTTTTGAAACGTCTGTCATTTGTTGCGATATTCAGTCAATATAAACGTTTGTCTTGAGCCTGTTTGAAAATTATTTTTCGCATCCAGCTAAAAGACTGTAGAAGAAACGTGTAAAATCCTATTGAAAAACACCGATGATTCTTCAATATTGAAAAAAGATATTCTTCAAATTATAATATATACGTTCTTCCTCTCGTACGAAAAGTAATAAAAATGTTTGGGGTGACAATGTTGGGTGACTCACCGTGTATATCACGAGATAATGAGATGTTGCCTCGCTATAGGGGTGCAAATCCCTTGTGAATCGTTTTCATCGTTCGATGGGATTCTGTCCACGTATCACATAAGAATTTCGATATTTTGCATTCGATTGCTATCTGCTACGACAGTCAATATATTCGGTGTTTAATTCGTAAGGAAAACCATGTTCTTTTTTTTTATTATCAATGCGCGCCCTTTGTTGCACTTTTTGGCTTTATTATAAGATACTTATTAAACTATTACTAGAAAAATACTATTCGATAATACAATTAATTACTACTAAACAATATTAAATAAATCTGCGAAGATAAATTTGAGTCTTGTTGTTTTTCGGTTTTTCTAACAATTTGTTAAAATAAGTCAAGAGACTCTTTTACTAATTTCTGTAATAAGATAAAAATTCAATGAAATTCTAGTTCGTTAAGATTGTTCGAAAGATTCGTTCACTATCTTCAGTAACAAGGAAACAATTCAAAGGAAATTCTAGTTCGTTCATCTTCAGTTATATTAATCATGAAGTCATTTTCTCGTAATTTTTTTCATGTTCAGTTAATTAGAATTTGTCATCGGGTTTCTTTCCCTGCGTTAATCTTCTGTTCACACTTTCGGGTTTTCCTAATTCTGTCAAGTAACAGTCGACACGATGCGTCGAAAAGAATTGTGGCGCAATCGTTTCTGTTCATTTTTCTCAATGAACGACCGTGAACCAAGAGCTTCTCACAGATTGAAAGAGGCCCGGGTCATTTACCTTTTAAAACTTTCGACATTCGTTGAAAAGCCTTCGGCGTATTAAAAGATATTCGTTTCTGTATAGCTAGTAATATTTTTGGTACAAATTGCGTTCTGTTTTGAGTTAGGTATCGGATTTCATAAGTAAAACTAGCAGGTTCTACCTTACGCGTGACGCTGTTAATTGCTTCAACGATCTTTCATTATTTGGTCGTTTATTAGTAAATAAATAGTTTGAACAAACCGATAGGATTCGTTAGAAAAGCCTTACCGATGAAAAATTAAAGTACTTATTCATTTATTGTTCGTATCGAACGATACAATTTGTGTTAATAATAATGAATATTCTTCAGAAACGTAACCATACACTTTCTGTTTCCTAATATTTTCATTTGAATTTATAAATAAATAACGCATGAGTTCCCATTTTTTATGCCAGATAGCGTCGTTGAAGTTTGCAGAAATCCATTTAAATTCAAATTTGTATGTTTGTGAATTCCCCATAATTACTATAATTTTTGTTCGATTCGGATGAAATTTCATTTAGTTGCTCCTTACGTTCCGACGGAAAGTACAGGTTACCTAATTTGCAGGAATACTTGTCATAAATATTACGATACGATACCAAAGTCTCTATTAGAATATTTAGAAAGAATGCAGTTCACAAGAATATTCTATAAATACAAATTAACAAGTGAAAATGATACTGTAACATAACGTAATACATTTTCGTTGCTTAACGTGTATTTGCTCGAAACTATAGAGTAACTAAACAGCAAAACAATAACGCTATTCGAATTATCTTTGCGACAGACTGTAAGCCACAGAAGAGAAATAAAAACGCTCTGCTTTGAACATAATAGTAATTGTTATAGGAAGAACCTCGAAATCGTCTCATGTGAAATGCATAGACTTTTTTGTCGGCTGTCGATACTCGAGACGCGTCTTTTCTTTCGTCGACGGTGATGGGGACGCCGGTTAAGTACGATTGGCCACGTGTCATAAGCTCGTAAGTAGTATCGCGCACGGGCATGCATCGGATAGCGTGGTCATCGGGAGTAAATCAACCGAATGTGTACGACCGTCTTTTAGCGAAATTCGAGAGAACTGGGCCAAACTGGGAATTATTCCCTCGCGTAGCACTTCGTCACGTAGTTATCCGATGGAAATGGTGTCCTACGCAGAATGTGTTTTCTTCCATTTTTGGAGCTCTTGCCCACGGAATTCAGCACGTTCAGTAATTCATTTTCTTCCTCGAAGTGGTTCACAAATTTAGATTAATTTTCGAGCGTTTTGCTTCATTAGAACGAGTAGCTCTGGTGAAGTATTAATGTCGTAATTCTGTTTAACAAATCACGTTGACATTTATAATAGGACGAAATAATTGTGGTGTACACGGGCATGTTATTGATGTTGTTCAATGGAGGGATATCAGGCAAAAAGTACTGTTTAGGCGATGTTTTAAAATTAAACCATCGAACAAAAATCTACTTTTCTACTAATAGGAAGAAAAGCGAAGATATACTCTTATAGAAAAAGAACATTACTTTGAAAAAATTTCAATAAAATCACCTAGTGACGTGTTTGTCTTCTAATACGATTCGAATTGCATATTGAATATTTGTCTACAATTACAAATGGAGAAACTGTTTAGATAGCTTTAGTCAGACAAGACTCCTTGTACATCTTAAATAATGTTGATGTTACTTGAAATAGAAACGTGTTATTTCACTTCCATCGTAACTTGAAATTTCGTATGTAGTGGAAGGTAATCGTTTAACTCTATGTGATTCTATAACGAAATAGTTCGGTCATTACCGCAGCAAGGGTGTCGCATCTTGTTACAGGAGTCGGTCATGTAAATCTCGCCGAATTCCGAGCAGTTTAGTTAATTTAATGTTACCCGAAGTTTGTTGCAAACCAGCTCGTGATAGTGTACGATGCTGAACGCGTGTTCCCAGACCGACAGCCCACAAACCAAACACCGCTCTGGTTGACACAATCGTGATCTGGCAGTTTGACAAATGTTCGTGGATACGACCTCCGAAAATTCGCGTGCATTCAGAATATCGTAGGACTCTATCCGGCTATGGCCTATAAATACTAGTTTATTGCTAACACGTGGCGCTTGTTTGCATGCATAACTTCCGGTGCAATATCGAACCTAGCCCGCACCTTGTGGACCAGTCGCCGAACGACCATGCAAATTGAGTTTATCTCAGGACTGTTTATGCACTTCAATTTCTACTTTGGCGGTGTAGTCTTGAAGTTCAATGCGCTTTAAGTGCTACCGAGCATTACAGCGATGCTTTGGGCCCTGAGGCGGTGATTGAATTATTATTATTATTATTGGTTTGAACAACGTTACCACGAACAAGTCTCTGTTTCACACATTGCTGAAAAGCCCTGTTTGGAATTAAATTATAAAATAAGACGGCCATTTTATTACGACTTGAGTCTATATTATAGCATTTACGCATACTGTTTTTTACGGGTACACTCATCGTGGATAAATAGCAATATTTAGTGTTATGACGAGAATCCTGTGTAGAAAGTAGTTACAATTTGCTGTTTGCGTTGTAATTTTTGTGGAAATTAAAATATATTCGTGAATGCTAGGATGTTTTGAAATATTTGGAGGCCTTGATGAAATTATAAAAATGATCAAATGATAAAATATAATTAATTAGTCACTCGAGCAGAAAGTGCATGGTGTGCCTATTAGTAATCTTCAATCATTAAAACGAAAGATAGTGGACGCATGTGAAGAAATTACAGACATTCAATGTCAATCAGAAAACCAGTAGACAGATTTATTATTTCGAAATTATTTATTCCTAATTTCTAATAGAACAACTTCAGAAGTAAGTAGCTCTTGAATTAAACGTTTGCGAGCACATTTCTAGAGGAAATTTTTGTTTGTTTGGGTGTCTTGAATTCATCTTTTAAGTTTGGCCATTTAATCCGCGAACACCTTGTATAACGAAATGGAAACAATACATGGGTTCATTAAAAAAAAAAATATACATGACTTAAATCTTATGAAATGATGCCGTTAGGAAAAATTCTCTTTATTGCTACATGTCTCAAAGATAATGTAACTCAATCCTCGTGACCTTCTTTTTTATAAGATCTTAAATAATCAAGATATTCAAGTATTTTAATTTAAATACTTTATACTCTACAGTAAATTGAATAGCATCGGAAAAGGGAAGGTGCAAAGACGGGATAGCTTTTGATCGTAACTTCAAAGTCTGATTTTAAATCCAACTTCAAGGTTGCTTTTAAATCCACCCTCAAAGGCCAATTTCAAACCCAACCACAGAGTTGCTTTCAAACCTAACCTCGGGGCTGCTATTTAAAATTGTCGTAATATAACTAACTACTGTAATAAACGGTTTTAGGAAAGAGGTTTTAGGATCTTGTTTTTTGACAATTAAATACGGCTGTCGCGGTAGTCGTGATGGACATTAATACCATTACTCCATACCATTTATGTTTTTGTTAAGAAATAGAAAAAGGATCTCAAAGTTTTTTTTTTTTTTGGATTATCACTTTAGAGAACATCTGAAGAATCAGTAAATTTAAAATAATTATCAAGATTACAAAAGTATTTTTTAATTCTTTAAATTAATCATACAAAAGTCTACAGCACTTTAATTCGTACAAATTCATACAATCCTTAAGCACGTTGTAAATAGGTTTATAATTGATCTAATAGCGTGATTCCTTATAGTTTTCTTTATATTCACCACACCAAATAAATTACGTATAGAACATTTTTAATTCAACATTTTAGCCACGACACTGGACTTTCTTGAATTATTCCCTTTCATTCCTAGCGCTTCTACTTTGTTTAAAAAAGATTGGTATCGGGGGCACATGTAATAATAACTTAAAAAAATTATCGTTCCATATAGTTTGGCCAAGTTCCATACAGTCTGGTCGATCTATTTTGAAACAGTGATGCCGATATTGCAAGATTCATAGAGTTTCCTTTGAACGGTTTCACAGCGTAGTAATTTTATTGTTATTCCTCGGAATCCGACAACAATGGAAGAACAATAGAAAACAATATCGATATGGGCCACTCCGTAACATGGTTTTCGTATCGACTCAGGAACAAATTGTCCGAAAAGAAATTTTCGCGACAATTACGCGATCAGTGTCAGATAACGCGACCGAACGAATTTGCATGCTTTCAATAAAAATGAGTCGTGACTTTCGGGGTAACACAGACCTATTCGCAGTTTAACGACGTCGTTTTGTCAGCCGGTACATCATTGGCCGAGAATCCATCATTACCCCAACAGATTCTTGTCATCGGAAATCCATTTCTCGACCAGAAGCTGGACCGTTGGCAAGGAGCCCACGTTCGGGTCGTCTTCGCGGTCGACAGTGGCTTTACTTTGAGAACAATTTATGGAACGTTAGACGCAGAAGAATAGTCTTTCGCAAGAGGAATTAAATGAATTCTTCTTTGCAGTTATTGGGTATTTGTTGGTTGCAACGTTTCGAAACCCTGGTGTAGGTTCTTCTTAGCAAAGAAGGTGTGCGTTATATTAGAAGCAGGGGAAAATCGTTTTCCGTGAAATAAATTAAACAAAACTAGTTTTCATTTAAATTTCAATTCTTTACCTGGTTCTGTAAAAATATGAATTTGAATAAACATCCACAGTCTACTTTTAACTATACCATATTTGGCTCCTCTATTTAGGTTCGTATAGAATTTATTCTACATATAAATTCCGCATAAATAACATAGCGTTAGCGAGGGTTACTTGTATATACAGAATATCCCCCCAAAAAGTGGGTTCTATTAGTGTTACGTAAATTCTGTCAACGACATTACGAAATGTATCGATGACCAGCGTTACTAACACGAGTAATCTATAGTAAATTCTGGAAATGATCACCAATTTCACACAGAGGAGGTGATCGCGTCGCAAAATTGGCTGACACTTCCCTCGTAACATATGTAAGGTGACGTTGGTCCAGTAACTACCAAAGGATTCTATCGATCGTCTCAATTTTCGAAAATGTTTCCGTAGACGTGTTCGAGGTGACTATTTTACAGGAGAGTTACTCTCACGTTCTACTCACTGATGCGGATAATGGGCGCCCAATCAGTGCCTTATTGTAGCAGAGAAATGTGCAGGAGCACCATAGTACTGGAAACAGTATCGTTCTTGCTAGAGGAATGTCTGTGTATGGTAACTGGGAGGATACTGTATAAACAATTCAAGCATGCATTCTTCGATTAGCTAAAGAAAATATCAGGTTAGCCGTTCACGAAGAATTATTTATGCTTGCCATGCAACGAATTAAGTAATTGCAGATGAATTTTCAATCGATCGTCACAAATGACTGTTGTGGTGATTAAAGATTCTATCGAGAGTGAAAAGTCTCGAGTGAAATAAATTTTGTTTGAAAATGCAGAATAGATGTAATTTTTGTTTTGAAGTCAAAACTAAGACTTCAATCGTTGGGTTAGAATTAACGAAGTCAATTAATTGAATTTAAATTATAAGCATGTATCTATTTTTGTGAAAAAAAAAAGAATGTTCTCAATTTTCTGAACATGCCATGTATTCAGACAAATCTCAAGTTACGCAGAGTGCTATACCAGGGATAGGTGATTCCTCGTGTAAAAATAAATAGAATATATAGAATACTATATTTTCATTCGAGTCTCCGTTTTGAAGATAATCGATTTTGCATATTCTTGGTGCACGATTGAATGGCGTGCGACTGAATTCGACTTGTCTGACACGTCTGGCCATTACATAACGTTTCTACTTGTGTTTGTATTTGTAACTTGTAACCAGTAATCGTAGTGTAATCAAAGAAAGATTACCTAAATTGGACTACTTTAGATATTTTCTTCAGTTGTAACGTTTTTGATAAACAAATTGAAAATATTTTTACCTTTATTATTTTATATGCTTCAGATATCAATACATGAAAAGGATAATCGGTACAAGTATATTTAATAGATTAGAAATGTTATAATTTAGGAAAATGTTGAAAGTAGTGCAGTTTAAGCAATTTTTCTCTGTCTATCTTTATTGACGGAAAACAGATATCATGGTATCGTTAGTCGTCCACGAACACCAACGGAAGTAGAAACAGTGAGTAATGTACAGACACGTTCCCCAGTCGTCAATCTTACTCTTGTACCAAGAATTTTCAAAATCGACTTTTTCGAGAACGCAAAGGCATGTAGCAACAGAAATTTATTCTACATTTTCTATTTACGTTTACACGCCATAATTGTCTATACATAAAACCATAGTAATCTAGTTTCCGACATACGTTCTTTATTCAATTCCAATTAATGGAACTCGAGCAATCCACATCACCATGCGACTCAGAAATTCCAGTAACGTGTTACGAAGATCTTATACTTTCTATACAGATCGATACATTTGTAATTAGCAGAATATATTGGCAGAAATAATGTTCAAAGCATGTAATTTTAACTCACGTAGAAAGTATTTGTATCAGACGTTCTATATATTCGGCAGAAATTCTCAAACATCAACATTTCGCCGAACTGAATACTGGTATTCCATTCTAGGTAGTGCACGGTAATTAAAGATCGAAGTAAACTTCCGCTCGGAGTTGGAGAAAATTGCCATGAAATTGGAGCACTTTTCAGCCGAGAAAACCGAAAACGTTGCGCAAAAGTTTTGTACACTAAGCGACGTCGGACTTTTCGTTAACACCGTTCTAATTGCGTTTCGAACTTTCGTTCAATCAGTTTTAATTTTCTGTAATTGGGATTCACGCATATTTTCGGCCCTGACTATCTCGAAGTGTCTCGATTATCGATCGGTGGCTCGATGGCTCGTATTTATCCGCGCTGTCCCGATGGATTCGGCTATCTTCCACAGGAACGTTCTCTTCAAACTGTTTGTAACAAATATCGCTCGCGAAGACGGTCTCGCCTCGACAGTTTGATTGTTTGTCTTCCGTCACGGTCGGTTTTTGTTCCCTGCTTGTTATACTTTAATGATCGCTTTTTGTCAGACATTGTTTGCGAGAAACAAACGGCATTGGAGAACGTGTTTGTCAGGCGAGAGTGACTTATATATTCATGGTGCGGCCAAGTTTTTACATAGATTTGCAAGATTACATTCGCGCCTTGATGAAGGTACAGTCAGGTAGGTAGATAGATGTGTGCAGGCACTTAAGTAGATAGACAGGTAGCTGGACAGATACATGGATAGATAGGAAGATAAATAAATAAGCAGGTAAATGGATATAGAGATGTTTTCATAGATAGATATATAGATAGATAAATGAATAAATAGAAACGTAAATTAATACATAGATAAATAGATAGATAGGTGGATAAGCAAATAGGATATACTCATCTATAGATAATTAAATAAAAAGACATGATATTACCTAAACGTTACAAAATGCATCAAACACATGCAAAATAGAAAATTTATTATAAACCACGTGACGAGAAATGGAAAATTGGAAAACTTTGGTATTGAATCAAAAATGAAATTAATCCTTGAGAATTAACAATCCCCCCAAAATAATCAATCTTCTGCAACAAACAAAGGACTATGCGATGCTCGTAATGCAAGAGAAAAATTACAGCAAATTCCTGTCTGATTAATTAACATCATCCAATTGTGTCCCTGTCAAAATTTGCTTTTTCGTTTCTTCTGGGTTATACTTCCAGTAGAACTTACAGCGTGACCAAATAGCTGTCGCGTTACTCGGACAACGTGTGCACTTGGCTCAGTTTATCTCTAAGTTAATAATTGGAAAAGTTTTGGTAGAAGTTGGCTGGAGGTAGTTGAATTTAAAGGATGCCGCGACGGAGGTTGGAAATGACGCGTAGAGGCGGGTAACGCAAGCTTCAGTTGTTCCAGACGTTTAACGCTTTTTCCGCGTCAAGTGTTAACGATGACAATATCTAAAATTAGTCGCGGACGTGGCTAGGGAGATCATGTTTTGTGCGAATACCGACGAGCGTTCCTGCAGTGTCTTGCATAGGAAGATGAGTCGTATGAATCGTTGCGCGTTGATACCTCGGACATCTATTTTTGAAGTGTTACCCATTGTTAATGGAACAGCGCAAGAAAATGGAAACGTGAGGTATTTATGAAATGTTGTTGTAGACAGAATTTTCAACTTTATTTTTATTTTTTAGTTGACAACTCTTATCTTTTTTATCGAAGTGAACTGATTCTACTCGAGATTACAATTTCAACCCTTTGCACTCCAGATTTTCTGATTTCGGTACAGTTCTGTCGCGTCTGTCTCGACATAGGACAGCAAAGGGTTAATAGCCATTGAATATCTAGGAACATGATTTTTGTAACTTTGGATAACTATGGAAACTGTCATTATTCTAAGATTTTCACTTCCTACTTATTAAAACTACAAAAATTTCTAACTTTTAGCGAAAGAATTCACAAAAATCTTTTTTATAATTTTATCTATTTATACTTACAAGATGCACAAGTTTTTCCTATTTTGTTTTAATCGTGGTTTCTTCAGTTTCAAACATTTGTCAAGCATTTTTTATTAATTTTAAAGATTAAGCTCTGAGAAGATGAGCACGCGGATGTGCTCCATGTGGAGGATTTCCAAATTATCCAATCGAATATTTTTTATATTATTCTCATCAGTCCAACCAATCATTTCACGGAGAAAAAGATCTTCAGTTTTCTTCAAAATGGTCAAGGTGGAATGATCCAATGAAAAGGTCAACATTAAGAACATATTTCCTAATTCATAGTTTCACTTAATCAATTAAGAATATTTTCAAATGTTTTACAAGAATCGCCTGGTTTGCGCGCTTATGTGTTCTCCGTCGTCTCCGGCACGTCTCCGAACTTTAATCTTGAGATCATAAATTCCGCAATTAGAAACGCGAGTCGTAAATCACGAACATTAGAAACAGACTGGCTTCCACGCGAGCACCGGTAATGGAGCAAGTTTGAACGCAATGCGATAAGAAATAGACTTGGCTTCAAAATCAAAGAGGTACACGGTTTTTTGAAAGAAGCTTCAGGCTTTTGAATGCTGATAACTATAAAGATTCCATTTTTTTCAGGTGTTTCACATATGTTAATTAGGCAGTGACTCAGGAAATTGATCGAGCACAACTTTTCGTTATCGTTAAAGGCGCAATCGTTAATTAGAAATCTTTGGAAACGTATTTAATATATAATTTAATTGGTTACATATTTTTCAGAAAAATAATTATTCGATAAATTGGAAATTATGGAATTGTTTTAATATTTTGTATATTCACTATTTCCATCGATGATAGCTTGTAGTTGTTTAAGCATACTTTCTATAAGTTTTTCACATTGTTCAGGGGGAATTTTTTTCTTTAATCGACCCCTAATATTTTCAATAGGATTGAGGTCTGCTGATCGTTTTAAAGTACACACGTTTCGCAATAATTACTGAAAACTGCATCGAAGAATTTCTTTAAGAATAGCCCTTGCAGACTAGAGGCATCTCCATCAACTTTTATCCGGAACAAAAAAAAACCGGAATATTCTTTTAAAGTAGACGAGTAGAAGTACGTTCGAGAAGGCTCTTTTCCAACTCGATTTTAAGTCAGACCCAACAATTTTTAAAGATACATTTGCATTCATCGGGGACGTCCGGTGGTAGATATATTATATGGCTTCAACGCGAAGTTCTATCCGTTTTAAGATCGCACTTAAAACACTTGACACGAAACACGAAAAGTACATTAGATTAAAAAGTGGTCGGTCGTGACAGGATATATTTTCGAATGCGATGGCGCACGTTAATTGCCAATTCGACATGAATGCGCAATTATGTAACAACTTCGATTGGACTTCCGCGAAGCAATTAGACGTGCGAATTAGTGAATCGAGGAACGGATTATTTACCAACTGGGATTGCCTTGGAGTGAACTATAAATTCACTTGGCTCGCTAACTGAAAGGAATAGGAAATCATTTAACTCTGAGCACCTGTTCGCTGATTCCACCCGAGTTTAAAATTGTGTCGATCTGATAAATCACAGATCGGTCTGTGAATCAGGGTTAATTTGTTCATGATGATATGGGGAAGTTCATCCAGTAGCTACATCGGACACGAGTTCCGCTCTTCCGGAGCTGACTCGCAAAGCTGATGCGAGGATTTGAAATAATTTGGGTTCGTCGAGGGTTCCTTCCAGTCGTGCGGTCACAGGGAGTCAATCATGTTCTATCTCTCAGCGGAGAAATTCCTTCTGGACGAGCCTCTTTAATAAAATATTGACTTCAAGAGGACGCGCATGTCAGAGAATCTACTTCTTATTTTTGTACTAAATTGTAAATAGTACGAAGAATAGACAGTTAACGGTCCCTATTAGACAATTAATTTCTCTGCTTTCTAATTAGTTTTACATTTCTCTACTGATGGGAGCCAGACATTCTTTTAGTCGAATCTTTAACCAATACTATACTTGGAGAGATCTTTTATTAGAATTACTTTGTATAGCTTGTGTAAGCAAAACATGTTTCTGAGATTCGATTCTAGTGGAACACACCCTTTACGTTTTCAGTACCTGGATACACGAGCGATATTATTGTCGTGCCCATATTCAATGCATATTAACGACATATGCTCTCTGGTGTAATGTCTAATATATTTCAAGCGTACGAGCCAAGTCCAATACATACGTCCAGCCTGAATAAATCGAAGCTGTCTCAAACAGTTGTACGAGGATTGATTCGACGAAGTGCAGGTGCAATTTTTCGCTGTACTCTTTTTTTTTCTTTATATCGATAATAGATTTATACACCTACCCCCCCAATTTACTCGGAATATCGGGTTCTCAGAGGAACGTGTAAATCGAAATCGTTGTTTTCTTTATAGAAAACCGCGTGAGCCGAAAAAAATGTTTATAGTTTAGTCAGTTATTGTATTAAATTTATTTCATTTTATTTCGCTCAATGACGTGCGAATCGATTCAGAAATTGATACACAAAAAATTCGAAAATTAAGGAACATTAATTGCGTCACTCTAGAAGTTGTCTCGAACGAGAATTTCTCATCGTTCTTTTTAACAGTGAAAATAAAAGGCATCGTCAGCTGGAAATTAACCAAAATTTAAGTAAATCATCTACGTAATTATTTGAAAACCCTGTCGATGAATTCAAATATGATTGTTCTACTTCCACAAGAAATTATCACAAAACACCTCTTTACTTGGCCTCTTCGAAAAAATGACAAATGCGACGGTGTAATGTACGTCTACTAAGTCGAGTTACCCTGACTCGACAAGTACTGTAATTATCGTTGAAAAACATCATCCGTGCAAAGTGTACAATGGCCAGGAAGCTCGGCAACCGTTTGTTTGGGAACATCACGCGGATCGTGTTCGCGTCTAAAGCGCTTCTTGTCCGAGACTCAATTTCAACGGCGAAGACGAAGCGAATCTCGATCTGCAATCAGATTTAACGAAGCTTGCTGCCGAGGTCACGGCTGCGACGATGGTAGCGCAACACGTTTCGCGACCTGATGATTTTATTACTTGGGTTTTGCTTATTGAAAACTCGTCCCGTTATAAAACCGTGAGAGAAATCCTTGAAAACGAGCACTCGCGGGCGTCGCACGGCAATCTTTTCAAACGGAGTCGAGCTTGCAACGAGACACACTTCAGTACGATGTTCGCTTTTTAATAGGCTGCTTTGATAGGCTCCTGAAGCCGCTGGCGTAGGGTTTTACGGGTGGACGGTTGATGGCTTAGCAGTTATTTAACGATAAAGTTTCAAGGGGATTCGTGTCATCGGTAACATAAGCATTATTTGCTGGTGAATTTATGGCACGATTGAAAGATAATCGGTAGCTACTGATTACTAGGAGCATCCATTTATAGTGTGAAGAAATAGAATAAATACCAATGATATTATCAAATATATTCTGTATACGTTTTGTAAATCGTGTTCATATTACATAAAGTATACTATTAATGCATAAAATTCGCAGGCTAGCCATCGTGTATTTCATCATTTCTATTACACAAATATGCATATAGATGTGATCTAATTAAGCCTGTCAAAGGCAATGATTACTTTATTAATTGGACAATATTAATTCGCGGTTCCCTTCAGGTATAATAAATTCAAATAATTATAGAATAAGTGAACTTTTAAGACGACAGTTTCATTTAAATCGAAAACAAAGATAAAAAATAAGGAAGTGAAATTAGAAAGTCATTTACAAGTAACAGGAGTACCTGTATTTTTCAATTAGATTTAGAATGAAAATATTTATAATAATAATGTTATTATAATTTATTATTATAATTTATTATTATAATTTAGATTAAGAATATGACTATAAAATGTAATAATTCTACAGATGCAATCTAAATATAAATTATTACACGCGATTTTACACAACTACACTTTTCTGCTGCCTTTTTTTTAAAACAGATATCCAAGACGTCTCGGTTGTATTAAAAGTGCAACGGTCACAGCTCAGTTCTCAAGAACCGAGCAGATTAATGTAAATTTCCCGCTCGATTCTCTGGGAATCCTGATGCTTGTATTATACGTTGCGTGATTCCGTTGAAACTTCTCAATTGCGTTAAAGTAGGACGACGGCGCGAGAAAACCGCGAAAAATGTATCTTTGCCGAGTGAAAAGTTTCCAGTTTCCGTATCTGCATTCTGCCAACTGGTCAGCGCAGTTCCTTGTGAATTCGGCGTGCGGCTATAGAAACAACTTTTCTGGATACCACGCCATACAATCGTAGTTTCTATCCTCGATATACAAGGTCGTTTGATAATTGCTATCACGCTATTTTATATAATAAGAATGCTGTCAGAGGTTGCTCTCTCACTAAAAGTCAGCAATTTTTAAGATTGATTTTTAATTTTTGAATGACATGGGAGTAAAGACATGGACATGGAGCAAGAAAAAATCTTAAAAATAACTTTTTTTCCCACCATAGAGAAATTGGTAAATAATTGTTTAGACGAAAAGAGACGAAATACGTAAAGCAAGGAAAAGAGAACAAAGATGATCATCGATACAAGATCACAGTAAGGTTTTATTTACCTCTTCTTGTTTTCTGCATTCATATACTCCATAGTATCCTCGATAATTTATCGTTGGCGTTGCTAAGCTGGAGCAAAATGTTCTCCGTTCGGTCAGGGCTTCACCGCAATTTCGATAGTCCAGTCTCCGTTATTTTACAGAATTACACGAGCACTATAATTAGTGGTTCTTAATGTGTTTGACGACTTAATCGACCCAGGGAGGCATTCGAAGCCGGGTAAATTGCATATTCTGCAGGCGACACATGACTTTCGTATCGGATGCGAAGCATAAATTGAATTTCACGTATTGTAGCAGAGGGTGAAGCCGGGGTTCATTAAAAGCATCGTGTACTTTGTCGGCCGAGTAAATTAATAGAGCTCCAAACCGCTCCGGTTGAGCTGTACAGGAAGCGCATAAAATTAAAATGTTATCCTCTTGGGAACGATTCGGACATGTCTGATGCTGGTGAATAATTTATACCTTCTGGTTTCGCGTAAGCCTTTCCGTTCGGGAAATTCATCGCACCGAAAAGGTTTGAAAATATAATATATAATTACCACGATCGAATTATGTTTGATACCAAATTAATTTCTTTAAAGTCGCATACTCATTGTCTACATGTTTAATCTTTGATTTAATTTTATTATCAATTCGTGACAAACTTGATTTAAAATTAATAGTATGGCATGCAATCTTTTTGCAAGATGAATATAAATATGCAGTTTCAGTTCAGAAAGTACGAAACTGAAGTTTACTCTGGGGCACATCCCGTGACGTTGCTTTAGTGTTTTCATTTAAATGGTTTCTATCAGCTTACTTGATTAAAATCGTGTTTCTAATTTATTTACACAAATGTTTCCACCGATTTTCAGACAATTAAGGATAAAAGGTAGTGAAGCTATTTTTAAGTTAATGACCATAACAATTATCAATTTCTTTATATATTTATTTATTCGACAGCAGCAGTTATCATAGAACGACAATCAAATTTTTTGTCTAGGATGGATCATATACTAATTATTATACTATTATTTCGATATTCGAGATACATAAACTAAAACCTTGATTTTCTCTTGATTATTTTCTCAGTAAAAATATTATCGATCGTGTGAATGCAGTGATCGTGTTTGTGTCATAATTAATTTAATTATCTCGAAAATTACTTCGTGCCATTTTAAATAATATAAATACAAATATATAATAACTTTCAATCAGGAACTGCGTAAAGTAGCCACACGAAAGTTATTCGTGTTCTATGCAGAATTCATGGTTGTCCTCGTCTTTCTAAAAACCTACAACACACCGTCGATGTTAATAATTACTTACGTTAGTAATTACTTGTCTCGTATAAACTTAAGCTCCCCCATAAGGACGAAGCTTAACTTTTCCTGCGTTATAGTGCACATAAACTCCACAAATTTTCTCAGTTTCCCGTTTTCATCTCCCAGAATTTGCTTTTCCCGTCGGCAAGTAATTAATGGTGTTTTTTTTTTTTCTTGCTTCAAGGATTAAGTCGGTGTCGAAACGCTGGGCGGGAAAGCATGCCAGCGAGAAAATCGGCGATCGAGGAACAGAACAACGTTCCTCCTCGCGTGAAGCTTTGAGGATCCTCGAGGGACTCGGTGGCTTGCAAGAGAGAGCGAGAGAAAGAGAGCGACGGAACACGCTTGCAAATTGCCGTGCAGTTACGCGGAGCGAGTAAAAAGTACATGATGGAAAACGTTCGCGCGAACGCTCGACAAGTGGTCGTAGCCTCTGAAGTGTCGTCACCAAGAAGCTAATCGCAGTCATGTCGAACGAGACTAATGCGACGGACGATTTTCTCGACTACGACATCAACGAGTCGTTGAGTTACTTCGACTGGACGGAACTTGGACCTGTCCTCGTCGTCTACTCCTTCACGTTCTTCCTCGGTTTGGTCGGTGAGTGTTGATTGCTATACGCGGGAGTCTGTGAGCGTTGATTGCTATACGCGCGAGATTGTGATCGTTGATTGCCACACGCACGAGTCTGTGCTTGCAGACTCATCTCTCCTATTTCGAATGTGCTGGCAAACATTTGTTCAACGTTTGGAAGCTAATTATAAAGGGTCTTCCAAAAGTCACTTAAGGATTTTGTACATATTGACCCTTTTAATGACCGACCAAGTTGAACACGAGCGATAAATGCTAATTTACTGTATCATATTCTCGTTCGGTGAGGTTTGAAACAGAAATGATGGAAATTTAATTTTGAATGATGATTACAAAATTTAGAAAGGAATATGTTACGAAATAGAGAGTAAATCAAGCAATGAGTAAAATATTTTAGTATTTGTTTAAAATTATATCGATAATTCAAAATTCTATAGAAATTGAATCGTTAGTATATGTACCTGAAACTAAACATGAAATTATAACTTCAATCAAACGATTCATTTTTAACCGACTTTGAAAAAGGAGGAGGTTACTCGATTCGACATGTATATATTTTTTTTTTGTTGTACTTTGTTTCAATTCCTGCTTTTTTTTTGTATTTGGCATTGCTGATCTGTAAAGAACTGCTACTTCAGTTTCGGAGTGAACATTCTCCACTCGCGTTGTTATTGCACTTGATTTTCTCTTATCGCCTGACAAGTTGTATCACCGAGTTGTTTATTTGAACACCACCGACGCGATAATTTATTTTATCGCTGACATCCTGGGTTTTGTCATAGCCGTAATCTTCATTAGATTCCCCATTGACACAAATTATGCATACATTTGAATTGCACTAATGCTAATTTCAATTGCATTCCGTATGTTTCTATAATTTTCTTTCATGTTTTTCTTATTCAAGCTGAAAGAATTTTTGTGCAAATACTTATTGATTTCAAGATAAATAACCACTGACGAGAACATTTTGTTAAATTGAGCATAATCATCCGCATGGATTATTCGTAAAGCTCAAAGAATTTACCTGTGCTCAAACATTCTCGAGATCGTTACTGTAAAAATGAAGCACGATCATCCGCGAGGATTATATCCATCAAGTCGCGTTATCAATTACGTTCGCGGTAGGATGTCAAACTATATTCTAGAGCGCAGCTGTTGCAAATTATCTTTTGGAATCGAGATTGTTATGAGGCATACGAACCATCAGATGCAATCTAACTTTAAGTGCACTACAAACATAAAGTTTGCCCTTAATATTAATAGTAAACGTCACTATACCCTGCGAAGCTGGATTTATTATACCGGAAGGAAATTCCGGTAATCTTCAATTACATTCGAGGAGTCGAGGCGCAAATTTTAATGAACGGAATCAGATCTGTTCTGATTTATTATACTATTTAGCGATCTATTGATTCTATAATCTATGAAAAATGTAAATATGCAGCTTTTGAGCAGTTAGGGTTCCTTTGTTCGTAAAATTTATTTTTACTCGAGCTGGGACTATTCGAATACTCTTAATATAACTTTCATAAGTATATAATACTTCGACTATCACGTTGTGAATATTACTATTTGAACTGTTAATGTACTTATAAATTAATTGTAGAATTTCAAACGAATAATTTTACAGAATTACTATACTAATAACAATATTCTTTGTTATATAAATATCGAGGAGCTTATTTAGCTTTAATCGGCAAGTTTTAATTATAAATGATGAGGACAACTTATTAATTCATAGTTTTTTTTTTTTTTATTTCAGGAAACGTCGTTATCATCGCCTCCACACTGTGCCCGAGATTAAGACCTTTACCAGCAACGCCAACGAACGTCTTTTTGGGTGGTTTAGCAACGGCTGATCTTTTGCTCATAATCTTCTGCATTCCCGTGAAGGTGAGTTTTTCGCAACATACAGAAATGTATGATTTTCATTTTTAACAATGACAAAAGACACGGTTCCTAGTTCGTCTTTAAATTAAAAATTTTATTCTTGTTTCTGTCATTACATTCGTTGTCCAATTTAATAGTTTATTTTGAAAAGGAATCATAATACATACAGTGTTTAACGGTGTTCGTTTGATTTGGTAATAGTTTACGTTCAAAACAAATGAACCTTCGCATGATAAGACAATTGATAGTATTAATTGGTTGGCTTTCATTTCAAACGAACATGAATTCCATAGTCTCGTTGCCCCACGTACACATAACATGGAAAATATTTATAATCTTGTGACTCAAACGTTGTGTTTAATTCCTGTTTAATAGAGTAAGCAAGAATTCCTCGAATTACTAACGAATGTATACATTTACTCCCAACTTTGTTTTTATAACTGCTGACCGTTCGAGTCGAGTGGTGGCTCGAGCTGAAAAAACATAAGCAGTGGTGTGGAGTGTTTCCTTTTCAAGTATTCTTAACGCAGAATTATTCGCAACTCGAGGCAGTCCTGAATTAACGTACCTTTGATTTTTTCAGAGTTGCAAACAGAACTGCAATAGTAATTCTTACTTTATTATAAAGTTATATCGTGTAAAGTGATATGGTGAAGATTACCAAACATACTCTTATTGAAACGACGATGTTAACAAAACAGTATTTAACTTAATATCAAAAAATCTCTTTCGGTAAAAAATAATTTATCGTAGTAGATAGGATCTATTTTCGACGTGTGATTTTGGGAAAACGAATCGATCATCAACCTCGGACAGCTTAATTGACTTAAATTTACTGTTTCACGAATGTTACCAATCGATTCCTTTCTTAACGCAGATTTATTCCAAACTTATATCAGCAATATTACATTGATACGAAAAGGTCTCTACCAGCATAGTAATAGTTTATCGTAGTAGATAGAACATCTAATTTCGACATGTGATTTTGGGAAAAAAAATAAGTCGCCAACTTCGAACAGCTTAATGAGCTCAAGCACTCTCTGGTAATTACCAGAATGACTTTAGCATTCCAGCGATCTCATCAGTCGGTTTCTTTTGTTTCTTGGATTATTCATAATTCCATCGATGCAATCGGAAATATGGCAAGGGTGACACGGCATCATTCGAACAGTATCAAAATTATCCACGAGAGTCATAGTTATCATTATGTATGATACCATGGACACTGATTGGTACGAGTACACCCAGCCCGCGTAATGTTTGTAATTTCAATGCGCACGTGTAACAATAAATCCTCTGTTGAATACCGCTGACGCGATTCCGTCGGATTTATACCATTGATCCCCGATAATTTCGTGAAATAATAATCAGTGGTTTATTATTATCTTCCTGGCATTGTGCAATAATTCATCGGGGAGAGAGTCTGTTTTCGCCGTTTCTGATTTATCGCGGAACGGTCGCACGTATTCTCCATCGCGCATTCATCTTGATATCCCTGCGATCGGATTGGTCGTCCCCTTTGCACAGTCTTTGCAACGTGGGATGATTATATAACTCACTCGGGCTGCTGGTGATCGATTGTTCCACCGGTGTACGTATCCAGTTTATCGGAACAACGTCGGCTCCCTTACGCCTTGTCCTAACGCCTTGTTCTAATTGCCATTTAACTTAAATGCCGCGCGATCGAGCGACAAAATTCAAACCAGCTCGAATCGTGAAGATTTAAATCGTTTTAAATAAAAATAAACATTCAATGACATCCTAGATCTTTTGACGATACAAGCGATGTCGCGCTAGGTGGCAGGAACATGGTTATTGTAGATTCATTCTACTTTTTTACGAATTTCACGTGTGTAGATTGCGATTTAGTCTATTAGCAAAACGAAACGCAATTCGAATGGTGAAGGTTCGAATACGGGAACATTGTTAATGAATAATGTAACCTGTTTGTAAAATTTAATTTCAACGATGATCTCCCTTATTTGACGGATGATTTGTTATAACCAGTTTGCTGGGATATTAAGCTGGTTAGCAATCTGTGCATGTGTGTCTGGTATAGTAGGATACGTGCGTTGGATGGTCCCGGAAACAAAATATCAGACATGATGAATGTGCTCACGTGTTCAATATATAATATTAATGGTCCGTTGTAGGTGATATAATATGGCTACAAAATATTGGCGCGTGAAATATGACATAGTTGTTTAAAACCTTTACTGAATAATCGAAGATATGGAGCACGTAGAGCAAAAATTCTTCTGTTATTAAAAGTCAGTTAATAAATTGTATATATTCTGCTATATTTGTAATTGTTATTTGTAAATAACATGAACTCCTCCGTACACAACAGAAGTTCAGTTGCGTACAAATTCCACGTAGAATGTATGCACATATACATGTATGTATATAAATTATCTCGTTTTAATTTACGGAGTACAATATTTCAAATTTAAGTGATGTCGCTTCACAATAGCGAATCCCCTTTCAAGAAAACCTCTGTAAATGTTCTCTTTTTGTACGCGTCAACTTAATACATTTCACGTACAAGGGCATGCGAAGGGAAAATTCAGAAATGTTATATGGGTACTTATTATCTCGGTGCGACGGCACGCGGTCCCGCTGACAAAACGACGCGGGGCTATGGCGCGTCGCGACGCGACGCGACGTTCTGGCTCGAATGAAAATAAAATCGAATCGTGCCAAGTTCTAAAATTACGTATCCAAGAATCGGCTCGATGCCCTCCGTGTACGCACGCGAAGTATGTATCTGATTTACAACTTTCGAGGGTCAATTATGCTTTATTTGTTACATCTTTATTTCCCTCTCGGCCAACTAAACTGCACTTGGTTCTGTCAGATTTAACGCATCCTCGATTTATCTGCTCTTACCCCGACGTGTAATCGTTTGTTTCTACCGGTGGCTGAATTATTTTATTTTCTCAACTAAACTGGAGCAGTCTCGAGTGGTGGGATTAAAATTCCATCAAGAAACGTAACAGAGATTAAGTTTATTATGATTAACACTGTACAGGATGAGCTTTTATTTTTATTCCCTTGAAATACGGTAGCAATGAAATGAATTGTTGAAACAATGCGTGTTTGTAGACTAGCTCGTACGTATGATATTTTATTTATCAAATTAATATCTTTATGTTTTTGTAGATAATAGTTAATGATATTATTCTAAGGAGTTTTTACCGTATAAAGTTTCTCTATTCAATATTTAATAAATTATTTGTTTCAAATACTGTATATTAGATTATATTAGAGTAGTTATATTAGAGTAAGTACAGTGCTTGTATAGTTTAATCTACAGATACAGAAATTAATTTTCATTCAGTACGACTTATTTCTGTACCCTCTTGAAGTATACATACGTATATAAAATAAGTAATTGCTTATAGGGGAATTCGAGAATTATTCAAATCAAACAAAGACTTACCTATCTATTATTTATCCATACATCGATGGTTTGCACATTGATAGTGTGAATACATAAAAAAACATCGAGTATATACAAATATGCAACACGATGTAGCAAAAACGCTATCGAATTAAATTAGAAGAATCTATCACGTCTTTAAAAAGTACAGACTAATTTGAACGTTTAATTTTCGATTAGGACGACTCACATCGTAAAATTGTTTTCATTTGTAACAAGAAGTTCTCGATTCGAAATCTCTCGTAATTCTCAATTCTTACTAAAATTACTTTTCCTAAGAACTTTTCTGGTATCAAAGCCAAACAAGTACATCCTCACTTATTGCGACCTTCTTCGAGGTTTTCCACCTGCGAACGTTACATAATATGCTCGGAAGAATTTTCGTTGAATTACACTTTATTGTTAACCGTTTTCTGCAGAATTCGCTATTTTTTCTTCGCGTCTCCTGTTACGAGATAAAGGAATGACGTCTCTCATTGCCGTGGGGAATAGGGTTAGGAGATCGAGTACGAGGGGTGACTGTGCCACCACGATTTCTTGGAATAATGCTTTACACGCGATAACAGTTTAATTTAGCTCGTGACCACACCGATATGTGTTTCGATGTCACTTACACACTTATTGTCAGACATGGACATAATTTTTATCTGGAATTTTAAATATTTTAGAAACGAATAAAAATAAAAATAATAAAAATAAAAGTAATGTTGTGGCTAAATTGGAATCATGACTGAAAACGAAAATTTTGGAAGCACATAATTAGGGGGAGAAATAATATTTCCAATCATGCCCACTATAAATTTTTCGATTATTTATATTCGTTGTCCTCTGCAATTTTTCAAATTGTACAACTATAATACGAAAGATTATTCATGTATCGCAAGGAATGTTAGAACATCGATGAAGAGTTTTTCTTTTAAAAGTTTCTGTCAGTTTATTTTCTTCAATTTTCTCCTCGTTCTAGAAATGATTATGTAAGTTATTATCTCATTTCGTGGAAAATTTCTTGTTTTTTTGTCACGAAGAATGTCATTTGTGCCCATAGTTCGCCGTCGTCGATTCACAGACGTTTCTGCCAATAGCGATCCGTGTCTTGGTAAACGTTTCTGCTCGCCATTCAATACGAGAGGACGTGATTTAATTTAACATCAGCTCAATTCGATCCTTTCAGTTCCAATGATGTCATTCGAAGGCAGTGTCTGTCTGAAAAGATTTGTTGTGTTCTCTCTTGTTGATTTGGTACGATATGTTTTTCACTTATGTTTATCTTTTGTAATCTGTACAAAAAAAAAATTTTTCCGCTGTTCAAAAATGACCTGGTTTAGGTAAACCAACCTGTATATAAAAGTATTTTCTTTTCTTCTCACAAAGCATTGACTATGAAATTAGGACACAAAGTGTTATCGTGTATATTATTTCTTTAACTAAAAATACAATAATTTATTAATCATCAGTTTTTACTTCTATTGTGAACTAATACATAAATTTTTGAAAAACTGGAGAAGAATTTATCCTTGAAACTTGCTGGCAACAGTCATTAATGTTACATATCCTAAAACTTTGTAGCAATTAAAATTATTAATTTGCTCGGCTCGTCTAATTGTTTCAACTGCTTCGAGAAAGCAGATTTCGGCACAAACCATATCCCTACTATGTCTTTCGCGGTACACAAGCCTGGACGTTGTAATGATGGAATATTTCCGACGACGAGAGTCCGCGGTGGATGTAAATTTCCATTACCGTTGACACTTTATTCCCCCAGGAATCGAGGTTTAGGAATGAAATTTTACCCTGTCTACGTAATGTGCGCGCAAAAGAAAATATTAACCCCTTAAGTGTCAGACTTTTATTTAGAAGACATTAGCAAGAACATTTTCTTCCTGATATTAAAATTGATTTGAATATTATGTAGTTTTTAAAGTGTTTAGTAAAGATCCGAATAAAGTGTATTATAGTTTGTTTGCAATTTTTGTTATAATATATTCTGAACATTCAAATAGCATGCGAGAAAAGTCTCTTTTCATATAAAAATTAGTTTGTTTAAATATCTCTTCAGATCTTTTATACATTGTAGCGTACATGAGCTTTAAAGTTATTTTTAAAAATAAAATAATTAATTTCTACAAAATATTAAATAATTCATACTTGTAATTCTGGATTTATGGCGATACTCATTGGAAATAGTACACGACAAATTACGAACGCGTTGTTGCAATTAAAATAATTAAAGGGTGATCTGCTTACGTATCAATTTACATTTAATGAATTTTTAAACTGGAAAATCATTAAAATTATTGAAATTATAGACGTCTAAATAATCTCCAGCGTGCAAACGATATTTTTGTTTATTCAACGGAAATTATTCAGTTTCGTGGCATATTCGTGTAAATTATAAAGAATGACTATTAGTGGAGATGCTAATAATTTGGTGCTTAGTTGATTAATACGTTCGAGGTAGCAAACTTTGAAGGTGATAGAGCGTTATTTAAAACAGGAAAATATACTCGAAAAAAGGAGAGCTCATTTATTATCGTGCTGCAACGTTCATCGCGGAGAACCAGTCTGATTTATGCGTTTTTAAAGCGAATGGAATACTTATTTACATAAGTTCCTTCGTTCGAATTTCCCTTATCCTTTGAGTTGACGGCCTTCCATTACCGTTTCTCGAAAAAAGTAATCAAAATCTAAACGCACACAATTCTCACTGGGGTTCTCAAGCGTGGTTCGAAGATATTTACTTGCTACTACTAAACGTACAACCCCAATTTCATAGCTATTTACTACTTTCGTGTTTACATTACTCTACGGTATACACCGTGCCTCGATACTTCAGAAATACATACCTCGGTATATATATTTCTGTTTATGACTGTTTCATATATTCATAACTGAGCTTATCGTCGTAGGTTTTACGGCCGTGTAGGAGTTTATTTTTATTGGTGTGTTAGGCTAATGTAAAAATTGCGCGCGCTACTAAAAACAGGACTGGAATTCAATATTTTTAAAAAAGCATGACGAAGAAATTGACGACATAAAAGTTGCATCGATATATCAAACGGTATTAAACTATACCGATACTATGATAATTGAATGCATAGTACTTTCATGTTCATCTTATATTTTATCATTCTTCTTGAATTTCTTTATTTATTGAATGTTAGTAAATAAATTACAGTGCATCCAAACGTTTCGACTAAAGTGATAATTAAAGAAAATAAATATTTAAACTTGATCCGTTCATCAAAGAAATGAAGTATAAAATAAAGTATCAAATTTTATACATGGCAGTGCTCTGTGATAGCGATTGAGGTGAAGAAGAATCATTAGGTAAAATTTCCATCTCAAATTGAAGATCTAAGATTAAAATTCTAAGCGACGTATTTTTAGCTTTTTAGACAATAAAAGGTAATTCAGCTCAGCTAATTAGCTTTTCTCCAAGTATTCAACAAGAATTTAAGATAAATCGTTGATATCGTTGTTACGATACAAGAACATTCGAGATATTATTTGAAATAAATAATAATTTATCTCGAATATTCTTCTATGGCGCCGTTCGCCATTCTTATTCATATAAAAAGTGGAAAAAATGTGGAAAAGTTCGTAAATTCGACCATTATTACCCATCGTTCTGACATTTTTCTGGACAAGTGCGTAATCCGACTATCGCCTTACCCTTTGGAGAAAGAAGGTGGCTAGAAAATGGAAGCAACGTGCCAGCAGAGAGATTTATTCGTTATACCAGCGAAATAAAATCCCTCGCTCCCTCTTAGCGGTCTTGTTTCCTTAGCAGATAAAGTATAATTCCTTGGACGGTCGGTGTGCTAGCCACGGAGCGAAGAATTCGAAAGACGGAGAGGAAACACTAGCGTGTAAACTCTAGTTAGTATTCGTCGCGTTGGCGCCGCTGTGCGAACGGGCCGATTTAAGTGAATTGCAGGTTTCCTTTGGACAAAATTGGAAAAAAAGATTCGTATTTCAAGGAAGGTTTGACTTTAAACGGTAGATTACGTGAACTTGGCGCGTGCTCATTGTAGTTTCTAAATGTTGAGAACAGTGGTTTGCTCGAGGCACCTCGTACCATTTCGAATGTGTGACTTAAATGTCGAATCGATTTAAATATATTCGAAAGAATGGAAATGAAAAGTTCATGATTTCGTGGAAGACTTGAAACTATTTGGGGTTCCGAAAATACTAATGAAGTTTACGTCAGTGGTTTTTAAACTTTACGGGAAGGAAGTTTGTGGAAAATAAAGAAATATACTTCAGTAGTTGTTGAATTATCACCATGCAATTCAGAGATCGTTATCGTTCGCGATAGCCGCAGGGTTGTAAAAGTAGTAGCATCGAAAGGAGAGTAGTTGGAAACTAACCTAATTCGAAATTTATCTTGCCGAAGGGTGGTCCTCTTCGATCTTCCAGTTTGCCATAGGTTCTCTGGCGTCAGCTGTGAGCTACACGTTTGGAGGTTCGTTTCAAAGGTAATTTTAGCTGGTGCATGGAACTACCCTTAACCCCATTCCCGCTTTTCACGGTAGTTTCCCACGCTCCGCACCCCGAATTATAAAATTCATAGTAATTTCAATTAACAGAATCGAGTTGTATTCACGTTTGCGACACCCATTATTCAGCTTACCCGAGCTGCGTAGAAAGCGTCTCGAGAAATGTTTATCTCGTCGATTTACAGTCATAGTTTGATGTTTGCAAATAAATATGTATTTCATTAGATATATGTACATAAATCGACTTTACACGTTTATTAACTTACGGTGAAAAATTTATTTAGAAATATTATACGTTTCATATAATTTAGGCAAATTCCTTTAATAGAGAGAACAAATACTTATGGGATAGAAAAACAGAAGTCAGGACACACGTTTAACGCTGATTATATTATACCGTTTTAATCGTTTCGTCGGTTATATTCGATTATTCCAAAGTACGGCGGCGAATTTACATTTAGTTTTGGTCGAAAATTCCGTTTCGAATGCGATATTATTCCGTGTTCTGTGCATTGGTAACCGAGATTAGTGGCAAATTACTGCTTTAATTTCTATACAAACGGGAACTCGTACATTTCGGAAGGGGAAATTCTACTTCGAACGTCACGAAGAACGTTCCGAGCTACACGAGAACGTGTCAACTAATTAATTAATGTTCTCGGATTTGAGAAACATGTCAAAGGCACCGTATTAGAAGGGTGTACGATTAGATTTTCCATCCATTGCAGAGAATTTTTCTCGCGCTTTTTGTACTTGCCTTTTATTAGTTAAAATATAGTACATTTTCTTTCATAACTGTGATCACATTTAAAATGTAATATTCTGCAGTTAATCTTTCTAAGAATATTGAAGAGCTTTATTCTTTACGGATAGAAGTAGCTAAGAGATTAAAATTTAATAACTTCCGTCGTTTGAAATTCACTGTCGTCGGCAGAAAGGCTCCGTGCATTAGTATTATACGAGTCTCATTCATTGCAGCGTGTTGAATACATTCTATTTTAGCGACAGTGACAAATGATCTCATTAAAATTCTATTCGATAAACCTGGCTTTTTAAGCGGTTATTCACGATTTTCGCTTATTTTTGTTCTGGTAGGCGTTTTATCGACACTTTATCTTTTTTTAACGATGACTTAAATCCACGACAAGCAACAGGTACTACAGGTGCAGAGTAATTCACTGCGTTCGTGCACCGTAGTCTGTGAGCTTATTATGAAAATATACGAAATTTCAATTATTCTATTTATATGGTTGCAAACAGTTTGGTAAAAGTATAATATTTGTTAGTTTTAGTAAAATATGTGTTTTAGATTTATTGAAAATAGTGCAATAATCATAAAATCGCAAACAAGTAATAGAGTTTTCTTTTACGCCACTTCTAATTTGCATCGTGAAACTGTCTGCAGTATAAATAAGAGATTCCTTCTATACAAATTTAAAGTGTTTTTTAACACCAAGCTCCGTTTACAAAAAAATCAATATTGAAAAGATTCAATGCACTTGAGTTAGATTTGACTACAGTGTCTGACCAATACGTGCTGCTTCTACTTGCGTCGATGATTTCAATTTTATCTGTGATATTATGATTTGGGTTTTCCCGTAAAGGCGCGAGGAGTCGGAAAACTCTCATTTTGCCGTGTTGGGAAATCACGTTGCAGTACATAGATTGTATCCTATCCCACTTTCTTTTAATATAACATAGTTCACACACCTTCTTCTACTTACATTTTTGTTTGTTTGAATATACTAAACAAAGACTTTAAATATAGGGAAAAAAGTGTATATTGTATACATCGTTTAACATGTTGTAACTAGTTAGAAGATAGTAAGATAAACGGGAAGTAGACAGTACGCCGCCACAATAAATATTTCCGAACATCAGGTCAAGTAGAAATAGTGAGCACAAGTCAGACATGTTAGCCAACGTTTACCGAATTGCACGAATACTGTATTAGTTTCCAAAAATAAAGGTTCTTTTAGATAATACGTAATTTTAGAATTAATACGTAATTACAAAACCATTGGATAGTTGACCAGTATTAACGTAATTTTTACAAAAGAGTTTCCTACTGCATATTTTAATTATTATCGTTGTCCGTTGAAGATGAAGATATTAGCTCCGATAACAGATTACACGGCAGCGTGGTATGGAGTGAGGCTGAATTATGTCAAATAATTATGAATGACGTATATGTACTATGTAGTAGCTACGTAGTACTATATGTGTAGCATCTATTGAATGTGCGACTGATTACCCACGCGTCTTCAGTACATATGCTAGTTGTGTCTCACACATGGAATTGTTATCGAAGTTAATGAACCTCTCAGAAACCGAACTCAACAATAAGCGATTGTACAGCCATTGTTTAAAGATTGTTTCGTAAAAAAAATATAAATTCAGTCACGTCGAAGAAAATGAGCGTAAAGAATCTTCTAAAAAGTACTCGAGAATTACTATATGCCTTGCAAATTGTTGAGATGCCATAATCGTATCCTACAAAGGACGTTCCAAAATAGCAAATTCTCCACACAGGAAGATATCCTTAACTTCCCGAGTTACGATAAACGCTTGGCCATTGACGTAGAAAGCTCCTCGATTCCACCTTGACATAGTTTTGATCCTTCTTTTGGTAATCCTTGGAGCGCTCCTTGGTCAGAACCTCGTTAGATTAAAACGCTAAATGTTGCTCGTGGAATGGAGTCTGGCGTCCTCTTAGCAGGCGTCCTTGGCACCGTGACAAACATTTGGAAAACACATATCTCGCGATAGTTTTTGTTCCATCGAGTGAGAATCCCTCCTTACTCTCTCTGGCTGCTTCGTCAAAAATAATATCGTTATTTTTGAGAATCGAGAAACGGCCTATCGTTGTTTGGTTAGCGCGAGGGGCGAGCATTTTTCGTTGAATATTTCTGTTGAAGTCACAATATTGAATGAAAATTTTATCCGAGCTACTACCAGATACTATATTTTATGTTTGCATTTATTTCGAATTCGTATATAATTAATAACAATACAAAACTTTTAATTGTACGTGGTGAAAGACAATATACATGATATTCTATATACATAGGTAAACAAGTAATCAATAATTATTAATTAATAAGACCGTAAACATTGTAATTGGATGCAGTGAAATAAAATATACACGTATAAGTAGATAATCAAGCGATACTAATATGAAAATGTAATAAATTGAATTATCTCCTTGTAACTTTACCTAAACTTCAAGCATGCCGTCATATTCCGTAAAATTAACGGTGAAGTTGTATATAGAATTTTAAAAATAGACGAAAGAATATTTTACTAACCATGTAAAAATAAGTGGAATCATGTCATAGAAGTAACATAGTATTAAGCCTTCGATATAAAAAAATAAATGTTACCGAGGTTAGTGACGTCAAACTTTCTATTAGATGAGCCCCACATGTTGGAATTTTATGTATAGCACTTCTAAAATTAAATGTTTCTTCTGATTCTTTGCATGATGTAATATTTTGACGTCATTAAAGTTAAAAGTAGGAGTCTATTCTACGTTGAAATAAGTATGTACGATTTGGATATTTATTTGAAAGGATGACATATTTATTTTCGTTAAAATGTACTACATGACAAATGAAAAAGAAATGTGTTTATATTATCAGGACTTCTATGTTAATTTTCAATAGTCTAGGTAAAACTATAAGTAATGAAATAATTCGTTATTTCAAATAGCTATCATTTCAAATAAATCGATACTATAATTATTTCCAAATAAATGTATTGAAAATAACGGTCTGAAAGTAGTTATTTCAAACAAAAGTCAAATATATATTTTATTCGGTAGATTATCAATATGGTCGTCGTAGATAATCAATGATAAAATAAATAAATCCTGGTTTATTTTTAAATGAATTCTGTACACCTGTGAAAAGTTAGCTTGCCTACAAATGTAAGATACCATTTTCATTTTGAGAGCACCAAAAGGAATTTATAGTTTACGTATCACTATATTAAACCTAATTACGAGTATAGTTAGTCATTCGAAGTTTAGTGTAAAGACGAGTCAGATACGTTACCGAAGTTTCTCTGACGGTATTTCAAGTTTAGGGGAATCTCATACAAACTTTTCAAAGCGTACGCTAAGCGGTACCAAAACGGCAATAATATAGCAATTTACGTCAGGTGCGGCAATGTTTTTCGAGTTTCACGTTCCCACAGGTACCCTCGATAAAGGAAAATTGTTGGCAGACTCCCTAGAGTAGAAGTCTTTATTCCCTTTTCAACTGCCTTTTTTCGGATTTAGAAAAAGGAACTTTCATATAATATCGTATAAAAGATTAAGAACTGAATACCCTTTCATTTTAAGAAAACAAAGTGAAAAAAATAATAATTATGATGATGTATTGTAAAAGAAAAAGTACATTTCAATAGATTCTTTCAATAGAATTCTGCCAGACAAGAAAGTAGAATAGGACATAGTTGGTCAGACAGGGGAGTAGAATAGTACGGTTATAGTCAGACTAGGAGCTAGTATAGGTGGTAGTTTCAAATATTTTAATTTAAACTTTCTCTACTCCATTCACTGAAACAGTCCACCAAAGATAGATTCAGACAAAAAAATTAGTGGTTTTTTCCCAAACCACACCACTGGTTTCCCAAAAGCATACGTATTGGCTCAGTCAGCTTTGTGGAAGTTTTTTTTGGGAAAATCTGTGCTTGAATGTTATTACGAAAACACTTGTCCCCGTTTACTTTAATCTACGTCACTCTTTTTCAAGCAATATTATCTTTTTGTAATTTTGTTCTACATTAAAAGATATTTCTTCTGTACTCACAAAGTTGAAGAATTCTCCGTTTCCGTTTTTTTAACAGTCCTGCATGTCTCTTTATAACATTTGTCCATTCGAGCGGAATGGAGACGTACAGAGTGTGACGTTTGCGCTTTCCACTCAATGCGAAACCTTCGTCACGTTCCATCTAGGTTTAACCGTGTTCGAAGCTTTGCCTTCGGCCATTTCGATTTTCGAGGTGTTCGCAAATAAAGTTTAAGCAAGTTCTAATTCATATTATCCGCGATATCGAAACGTTGAATACTCTTATCTCTTTTATGCACTTCTTGAACAACTTTCTATAATTTCAAGATCTTAAAGTTTTGTCTCATGAATATAAGTGCCTTTTAGCATCCAAGATTATGTGACAAAATCGATATATTTTTTGAGCATTGCTTGCGGAAACGCCATTTTTTGAAAAGGTAGACTAGTACGACTTTCATAATTACACATAGTTCGTACACGGTATTCTCGAGAAAGATGAAATCATTGTTAGGAAGCGATCAACCTGGCGAATAGCGGTTCACTGCATTCCATGAATGCTTTTGGCTTGAACTACACAGGAACACACTTAGAACGTCGTGCATATTTGGCAAGAATTTTCGTGCCGCATGTTATGGGGAGCAAGACGGTTTCCACCTAGATGTTTGGAAGATTTATTAAGCGCAAGCATTTGCGTATAATTTCTGATACTACATATTTCACGCTTTCTAAAACATTTCTGTAAACAAACTTTCATATTGATAGGTGAATTTATTCTTGTTTAACGTTTCTTGTAAACTTTTGTTCATCGCTTATTCAACATTGCGGTTTTTCTCTAAAGTCAAGGAAAGACTCCTCAGGGCATAGGCAATTTTCATGATTTGTTGCAGCGAAAGTAATTGACATGAATATTTGAAGTTTAGTACGTTTATTTACAAGTGTATCTACGAGATTCTGTTGAATAAACAAACTGTCTTTTCCACTTTGTTTCAACGTTGTATGCATATAATATTCCATGCTACGCCAGGCGGAATGACCCCAGAATATTAATGCGATTGCGTCCGATCTAGTGGTCCGAACCATTGAACAATGATTTTGTTTTATTCATTATGAATGTGGTTATAGCTCAACTTGGAGAAAAAGGTATTAAAAGAAAATTGACAAAACGGAGCGCTTTAAACTTGAATTTTTGAAGATTAGGCAACTTTTTATACATTTTCCCATAAAAAAAGAATTAAAAAACCGATTCTTTCGATAGTCTGATATTTTTCAAAAAATTTTTACCTACGGACTCGCAGCTTCCCGTTTTGATAATCGAAATCCGTTTAACCAATCAAGAGTTATGATTTTTTCACGTTTTAATCGAGAATTCTAGTTAGAATTTCTAGCTATTCGACACACAGTAACAGGATACGTATCTATACTGCACACTAACTCGGATTTTGTAACAGCTAAAACAAAATTGGACAGGCGAAAGTTGTACAGTATGAGAAAATCCACAAAATCGCAAAAACAATTTTTATGCAACGGATGGTGAAAAGATTTTTGTTGGGAAAATATTATTAGAGATACATTTTTCTCAATTCCTTACCATGGTGTTATAGAATGTTAAATACCATTAAATTCTGCATCTTCAATTTTGTCATTATCTATTATGTTTTCAAAGATATTAGAAAACAAAAATATACATGTCGAATCGAGTAACCTCCTCCTTTTCGAAGTCGGTTAATGATATAAATAAGCAAAATTATTTCGAAGGGGTGTGCCTACCCGTTGCAATAATTTTCAGTAAAAATGGAAAAGGCCACTGTGATCAGATTCCCACAAACTGTATTTCTGCAAAAATTCCAATTTTTTGGACGTGTATCAAACTTCTCTCGTTTCGAAAATTCGACATCGAGAATAGGGTGCGTGTTCTGATACAACTATTATCAGAGACACCATGTTCCGTACTCACTCATTGTACAACGTACTTGTTGTCTTTCATGAGCGGATTAGCGGTAAACGTGAGTTGCCCGCAGCAGTTGTACATTATCAATACCAACAATGCGTGACTAACGCAGACGTGTCAGGAGGAATACATTGAGGTGTTAGTGCGGGACAATTGCACAGTAATTCGTTGTGATGCATCGTGCGACGCTTATCGAATATAGGGATACGCGAGCGTGTCACTATAGAAATAGGATGAAGGAAAGGATATTTTCTTCTCTAATTATTCTAGCTGTGCTGTAGAAAGTTCATAGTGTGTTGGACAATATTATCACAGCTCGTTTTAGGATTCTATTAATATTATTAAATGTTTGTGACTGAAGACATTCGGAATACCTGCTCTTATATAAAACATAGAGGAATGTTTTAAAGCGGCTTTGGGGTTTTTTTTTTTTTAAATAACACCCAAGATACAGAATATATTCAAATATTACGTCAATTTTTGGACGGTTTAATATGAAAGATGATAATAAATCATGTATATTCTTCAAATATAATTAAGACACAAAATCCCGTTTGGAAAGTAATACAGGTAAATTATGCTTCGGAGAAACCTTACATATAGCAATATTTAATTTCCTTGCTAAATAGGAACGAATGATAGTCAACGATGGTGATTATGTAATTGATTAAAATTTAATAGGTAATAATACATGTATTCCATTTTTCTCTTCGCTGGCGCGATTGCTGCATAGAACTCGAAAATACACTACCAGCACACGATAGATCAAGAGCACTATGTAAACAAGAACTTGTTTATACTTTAGTCAGCGTTGGGATAATGCGTACACACTTTCAAGATTTACCAGTAAAATCATAAGTGCACGAACATTATTGTTTTAATCCCCAAATTCTTGTTATTCTTGTATTATTTTTGCGAGTTACGATCAAAATAGTTTTTGCTCGTGCATCGCTTGTTTGTGCGAAGTTGTTGCAAAAATGCTAGGTACACAAATACTTTTTTCGACCCAGCGTAAATCACGCTACGCGCGCAGAATGAACGATTACTTTTGCGAGTAACTGTAGGTACATCGTTTGATAATGAAAATCGCTGTATCAATGCTCCGATAAGTTAATTCGAGACCAATGGTCAGCCAATGTCGCGGTTATCGTACCACGCAACGCATAAATTGCACGGCTGTTAGATGCCGTCCCATTTGCAACATCGTTTGATGCACACAGCTCTGGAATTTATCGAGGGGAACGTGCCGAACGACGCCGCACGTGCTAGTTTATTGCCTGATTTCATTTGTTCGATTTTTATTGCAGCAACGAAAAACATCGAAGCTTCTTTCTAAAACTTTCGCTCGTTCGTGGAAACAACAATGGACGGCGTGTTTCGATTACATTTGGAAACGTTTATTGCGTTTCCAACGTTCTGCTGAATTGAATATTTCGAGTTCCTTCGTTAATTCGACCGTTTCTCCGCGCTGGAGAATGGCCGCGCGTAAAACAAATCATCAAGACGGTAAACGTCAAACGATTTTCCTTTCGTTCTGAACACCACCGATGGAACTGACAAGGGATATTAGTTTTAAGTTAGCTTATCAGGATTGGCTCAGGGTTGGGTATTACATTTGATGTCATCGATAGATATCGAATCGAAGCATTTCTTGAAAGTCTTGCTCGTAGTGTTTGCGAAGGAGCGAGTCATTTTTAATATCTTGCTTTCCAAGAAGTGAATGGCTTTGAATTGGAATACATGTGCCGCAGTTGAATGTCATTGAGGATAACGAAACAAATTTGTACAGTATGGTATGATGCTTTTTATAGATGATTTAGAAGGGCTTCTATCTGCAGGAGTGATAAAATAAAAAAAATGGGAAAATTGTTCAAGCATATAAGATTGTTCATGGATTGATTTAAAGTTGCTACATTTGACGCAGTGAATTATATTTTATATTTATCCTGTTTATTTAGACACATGAAACAGAAGATGAATGGAAGATAGTAATTTATAGATAGGTTTCAGTCGTTTCAAACGTTTCAATCGTTGTTTTCTATTTCTTCGTCTATTATAACATCTATTTAAAAAACTTATAACAAAATAAACCAATACAAGATTCGTTCAAAAGGGCTTTGAGATTTGGCTTTTTAATAGCAAAATGGGTCTGTTGGTACAATTACAGTGGACACTCAAACGAGATCATTTACGTTTAAATAAAATAAAAACTTATACATTTCACGCCACTTGTGTTTTGTTTAAAAAAAAAAAATATTTTACTCACACTCTGAAAACACTTTACAGGTTTAAAGTTTTCTTTCCTCCAGCAATGCGTCAAAGGATTTTCCTCAATATTCTGTATGCTATAGTTGCCTTTGGAAAGCAACTCGGTGAGTGAGTACGCGATTTCATACATTTAGAGGGGAATTCAGAGTTCCTATTTTATACCGTGAAATCCTCGAATTCTTCGACTCGACTTAACCACGGGTCCTGCCTTCCCATTTCGTCCGCAATTTTGGATTCCACGATGACATCGTAAAGTTTGATTGCAATGGAAATGACCGTCCTCGACGGGACTCCCCGAGGAGGCGTAACCCAGTGACGAACACAGTCGCGAATAAAAATGATAATGCCCGCAAATATTATGTGGAGTGATAAGCATGGCGAAAGTTGTCGATAGAATAATACGTCGAGCGAACACGACTCCACTTTTCTCCTAACGGATTATACGTGATGCCATCTTGTTGGCCTGAGAAAATAGGAAAGAAATTCTATTGGGTAGTTTTTGAAGGTGTCAGACAATATCTAAACTTTGTTTCATACATTATTTATTACTCAAAATTGCAATATGTTAGGAGTTATCTTATTAGAATTAATAAATAATAAATAGTATAGGCTCACCTGAAATGAGATAACATTCTTTTTCCTCGTGTTTTAGGTTAATATAAATAACGAGATGAAATTCATGAGATATGGTATCTGTTTGCAAATATTCATTTTGGTTTAATCATTCCTTAACAGAAAAATCATTATGAATAAAATAACTGATAACAAATGCTTCGAGTGTTGTAAAATTTCCACCCGTAACAGGTGGAATTTCGATCCAGAATTATTTGTATTTTAATATTACAATTACTCTGCTTCGTACACTTCAGTGTTCAATTCAATTCGCTTCAATTTCAACGGCAGGCCTTAATTATTAAGAAATTCGTATCGTTATACGCTTCTCTGTACAATATACCTCGGACTGAAATACTTGATCGGTCTGTTGAAAGACGATCGAACCGGTTTGTATTTTCAAACGGAGCGTCGACTGCCCCAGAATTTATTCCTGAATTCAATTTTCCCAAGCGTGCGTCGAACATGCTCGGCGAAGCGTTTTGATCGCAACACGTACGTGATCGATCCTGTCTTTATGTCGGTTCTGCAGCGTTCAAACTTCCCGAAACCACTTGTGCCGGTTGGGTGTGATTTTGTCCAAAATCTGCGAGGGTCAGACCCGGGGGAGTTCCCGTAAAAAGAGTCCACAAATGCTTTCATGAGCGGCCATTCGTATTCCGTCGGAGGAAGAATAGAGGCCGGATGTTGATGGCAAAAATAGGCCGCACGGAAACAGCGGTGTCGAAATTGCACCGAATCGTCGAGAAAGTTCTTCCTTTAGCCTCCGACAATTTTTTGATGTTTCGTAGAAAGGGCCGAAGTTAATATTACATTTTTCATCGAAGAAGCAAAGGATGTTTTAAAAAGTATGACATGTCTAGCAATGCATGCATATAACTCAAATAGACTGTCGAGATTTGAATCTCACAATTAAAATTGCGTCTTTCTTAGCAGAGATATACACGAATGTTTCGAATAGAACAATTCTTGCGATTTATTCACGAAACTCAAAACAAATTGCTTAAATTTTTATCTCAAGCCTTTTGACTCGGTTGTTTTCTACTTCAATTATATTTCCTTCACAAATGCCACAAGAGACAATTTGTCTCTGTGCAAATTTTATTCATTTTTTTTTTTTTTAAATATCTTCTTGTGAGTTTTAATTGTAATTTGGTCAATGGGAACTAGATATATTCACTGGAACATATATGTCTTAATAGGATTGAAATGGTTTAAATTAAAATACTGCTTTCTAAAAGCAAACAGTTAATCGCTATTGAAGGTTAATTCCAATTGCAATCGAAATAAGTTTGTTCAATCTCAATCGATTTTTCGATTAATTGAAAATATAAAAGATTACTGCCCGTTACTGTAACAAGAACGCCATCAAACTATACTCGTTTGTATTCGAATTGCAACCACTCGGTTCGAAGCAGTGGATCAATAGCGACGGAGTATTTTGTTAGGATGCGATCGACTCCTCTTTTACCCAGACGCTTATTATTCTTGGGCCCTTTCAGAAGTATTTAATCTCTCGATCACACTATTAGATTTTTCCCTATAATGAGAGCTCGACGTGGCAAAATATCTCCGTAATGAAATAAAAACAATTTAAGTAACCGTCTCCTTCTACGTGAATAGTCCTGGGAGGGGCGAGAATGCAAGGGAAAAAATAATTCTACAAACGCACGGAATTTTTATTAAATTTTCAGCATCTCGGCGAAGTGCTTTTTCATAAAAGAAATCTTTAAATTAAAGGAGCGCGACATGAAATGGTTCTTGTTGCTGAACCCGTTTTTACCGCGAGACATTTTTTAAGAAATCGGACCAACGAAAAATAGTTGTCGCGCGATGATTTCACGTGAAAACATTATCGTCGTTTTACTTTCGCGACAATTTCACATTTGGCTGAGCCTGGAACAAATGACGTTTTTCTAGAATGTGTAACACGATTATTTGTCGGCGATATAATCACTCGGTTGGGAGTTTGGGTGAACGTGTCGCGGCACAGAATACTTTTGGGTCGTGGCATTGCTTTGACAGAAAAATTGCGAACCTAATCTGGGTAGGGAAGATTTGCATCAGTCCCGCAGTATCACGAGCATGAGCTAGAATGCTTGTAAAAAGACTGGCTGCGACGCGACGCTCCTAGCTTCAGAATTTCATACGAGAGGAGGACATGCTTTCACATTTTTCAGCCGTGAAATTCATGGTTGCTCCTCCTAGCATTTTGCTTTCGGCAGATTCCTGTGAAAACACGAATTGTATGTGGGAGTGAATTGCATTAAGGAATTTTGATAGTAGTAATTTAATCACGAATGGTTGTTCAATGTTTATTTGGACGTGTGTACAGTCGGAAAGGCAAGATTAATTTTATTTGTTTGTTTATACGTTTCAGGCTATGGGTAGAAGAGATTTTTAAGTAGTATTACAACCTTGAAAAACAAAAATTGCAAAACGAATGGTAGGACAATGGTACAAGCATAAAATAAATGATACGATATAAAATAACATATTTTAAAAATGAGAAGAATTATGAAGAAACATAATAAAAAAGATACGAAGTAATAATCATGAGAATATTGCAACCCGAAATATCAGATGTAGGTTGAATAATATGAACACAAATTAAACAATTTACAGTACATCGAATGAAATAATTAATTCTATTGAATGAATATCATGATTATATAATTAATAGTAATGTGATTTATGTATGAGTTTAAGTATGAATTATGTATCTTATTATTGTAATGATTCGTACTTCGTACGTTTTTGATGTAAGCATTTCCTGATAATTTTATTTATTAAAGAGAAATATGTTATTGAGTATCGTATGTCGTGGAGTCTCTGGGAATATTGAGTTTCTCTTTGACCTTCGAAAGACCAGGGAAAATTGAAAATTTATAAGATAAGTGTATCCATAGAATAAAATTGTAACAACGCAGCGAAAGTTAAAGGGAATAAGGGACGATATTGTCAGAGAATCGAGAGCCTCGTATGCTAGTCACAATCTCATCTTCTGCAAAGTTAATATTAACAAAACGCGTTTGTGTCGTGACGTTCCCCTTGGGCGAAGAAATTCTCATATTTGGGGTTCGCCGAGGAAAAATTGCATATTTTTGCTTGGAGCTCCATTATTCAAGCCGGTTCACGCACCGTTCGCGCTCCTTTGTCGTCGCACGAGTAATGTATGCGCGAGCACATCTTAAAACCTGCCTCGTCTGCTCATAAATCTGGTTCGGTAATCACGGTTTCGTCGTTCCATTTATCCCTCGTGACGTCACGTCACGCATATTCTTTCAAACAAACATGCGTAATGGAACATTCGCAAAAATAATGGAAATTTAGTAGTCATCTGTGGTTTATACAAAGTATGACATAAATAGCGGCTTACAATTTTCCAGCAGTATCGCAACCTTAAACAAAATAAACGAAACGAATGGTAGGGTGATGGTACAAATATAAAATAAATTTTATAATATGTAATTAATAAAAAAACATTGATAAATTAAAATATAAAGAAATATATATATGTATCTTCTTATTGTAATTTTTGATCATTCTTCTTGCTTTTAAAAAAATGTGGTTATACATTATAGATATAATTTATTTCACATCGTCATTATCATGCCACCATTTAATTTGTTTTTGATTTTTTAAGGCTTTGTTATATCAATAACACAATACGGCTACCACGTTGGAATAAAATCGAAAATAAACAGTTGGAAGATATATCTGAGAATTGTTGCAAAATTTCCTGAAATAAAATTATTAATGAACACTAACGTACCTGAAATTAATAATATATATCTTGCTAGTGGACCTGAGATCTAAGTGTATTATGTAAATTCACTTCTGTAATTGAAATTCTTTACTTAACGATTAAATTCACGATTAAATTCACGATTAAAACAGCTGTTTATCTTTCACCGTTTATTTGGAATTTTCCATCTAGGGGAAAATTTCGGCCATCTCTGACAGTGGTCGAGTAACTGGAAGTTAGAACTGACTCTGCATAAACGGAGAAAATTTAACGAGTTTTAAGAATTTCGAAAGTGGGAGATGGGGTAATGAGATACAGCAAAGTTGAGGAAGTTGACAGATGCGGTGGCTAGGATGAAGTGTGCATGATGCGGAGTTCGGATGATGCGGAGTTCGGATGACGCGGTGAAAGTTTGACTTTGAATGGGGATGTTTACAAAGAACATCGCTTTAGCGAACCTCGTCGATTGTCCTCACTTTTTGGATGTTGTTGACTACTTTCAGGCGAAATTTGCATGTCTTTTACATCAGTCCATAAAGGTTTTAAAAGTGTGAAATGGGAGTCCAAAGTTGACGATGCTACAGGTCCAACCAATAAGTAACTAGTTTGTGATTTCAGTCACCAACCAATTACGTTTCTTTTGAGTAGCTTCGTGCGTGGGTGGCCTAATAGTTTCCGAAATATTGTACCACGTAAGAGTTTTGTCCCCCTAGATCGCTGAAATATCATATTGTGCGTTCTCTTCTTTATTTGCAGTCCTCTATTTTCATCGCATTCCTCTTCCACTTTTCAAGGTGTGCAACGGGACATATTTGTTCTGTTACAACCCACCCATTTCATTCCCTCATAACATTTTTCACCATACAATGGAATATGAATTTCGACTGTTTGAAAATAAAAAAATTTTCAATTTTACAATATTTCAGATGAACGAATACTCCAAAAAATTAACGCTAACTACCAATAAAAATCACAGTGGACTCGTGATCTTGTATGAAAACATTGAATTTATTTATTCTGCTTCATAAATATGAAAAGCTGAACGATAAAAACTTTTTCGATCCCGTGAACCGAAAGATACGTTTTTTTGAACACGTGTGTGTTCCTGCTAGTTTGCATAAAGCAGGCTCTATTGGATTTCCCAGCATGTTAGTCGCACAAAAAGGAGCCAAAACGACACCGGCTGTGCAGACGATGCAAGCTTACATTCTCCTTTCAATGACAAAAAAGCCACGCAAGTCTTCTCGGTAAGTCAGCTTTCCGTCGTAATTAGTTTTTACCGCTCCCCTTACATTCCCTAGTGACGTTATAAATTTCTTAGCGTCAAAGGCTTGCAATTTCAGCGAATAATTACGTTTTGTCTTTCTGCGTAATTTCTTGCCAGCTGCTCACGGCTATCCGGTGTATCCTGCAGCGAAGATAAATTACCAGCGTAAATTCGTAGCACGAAGGAGCAGGTAAATCCAATTGCTATCGCTTCGAAGCTGCTCTCGATCGTTTTATCGCAGAATTTTCGAATTTCCTGGAATTTTTCGTCGATTATTCGTCAATTTCCTTTGTTAGAATATTGCGCCTCAGCTAAAACTCAGCTGTAGAACGCGTGGATGTTGGTAATTACATTGACTGACCTGTGGTGGTTAGATATTCAAAATAAAATGCAGCAGAGTCTCCTGTATACGAGAGTATAAATTATAGAGTCCTGTACTCACGTTGTTTTAATGAGACAAATTTGGAATTATATTAACAATGTTTAAGTCGAAAGGTTCATTTTTATAAATTAGATGGTAGAAGCGTTTAGGTTAATTTAGTTTATCGATACGTAAAGTTTCGTGAGATTTTATATTTCGTAAGTGAAATATTTTAATTTTAGTACAGTTCGCTAATTACTGGGTAGATACATTACGATATTTATACAAAGAAATCCAAATCTCGAAAACTCTTTTTCAAACTCTTTCAGGGTGGAGGATGGGATCTTTTGCATTATCTATTGGTCATATTCAGATGTTAATAAAATATATAATTTAATAAAAATAAAAATTCTTTTTTCTGTAATCTATATAGAATCAACAATCCGAAATATTACAAGAAAATATATGATTCATTTATTGTATAAAAGAATGAAATTCAATAGACTTTTGTAAATGGTTTTTGAAACGGGGCTTTAGGATTTCAATTGATTCACTGAAAAAATTCACTGAAACAATTTCCATTAAAATAAATCGGATATATTCCATTTGTATTTGATTAAAAACCAAAGTTTCGTAGCACTTTTTGGGAAATCCTTTATACGTCATGTATGAAGTATTGGAAAATTTAAATATTGAAGACCATATTTTGTAAATCCTTTGATGGGACAAGGTGTCTGCATCGCGCATCCCATCGTTGCGCTATTGCGTGTATGAGTATATCGATTTCCATCACAATTTCTCAACACTTTGATCGACGCGCGGTCACGGCGTGGAGCGTTATCTGGTTTCGGTATAAATGTTGGCTGAAAAGCAGCATCGTTGCGCGAAATTTATGATCCGTATCGACGACGGCGCAGCTCTTAGCCATTCCCAGTTGACCCCGTATTATTCGTGATTTATCAGGTGTTGCGAAACCATGATCCATGCAATCGATCTAGGTGCTATGTTTTCCATCGAGAATGTTGGTAGTCAATGGATATGGTGCTCGCGCACGATGGAGTTCTGCATCGCTTCCGTAACGATAACTTCGGCTAAACAGCATAATGGAAATGGAGAGCATATCCCCTCGCTGATTCTGATAGTTAAGTCTAGTACCCAGGTACCACTTATGAAACGCAAAGCGCGAGTCGAAATGGAAGTTTGACTCCTGAATTTGTGGGTTATTTATTTACTGTTCTCCAACAGGGACTTTAGGATTTTATCTTTTAATGGACGATAAATGGCATGGTATATATCTGATGGTTTATTTTGAATGAAGGTGCATTTGATTATTATAAAACGTACAAGGTGATGTTAAAGTGTCCATCATGGCTAAAAGAGCCAAAAGGGTTATTTTGTAGTCGTTATTAAAAAAGAAAATCTTAAAGGCCTTTGGAAAAATTCTTTACGTAACTTCGTTAAACATTTAAACATGTTTTATTAATTCATTTTCGTTATGTGTGTTTTTTTTTAAAGAAATGCTTTAATAGGTAAAAATATAGAAAATAATAGATACTATCATTTATCTCTTCTCCTATTTTCTGTTCCATGTATATGAGAAGTAGTGGTTAATAAATGTAATATAGAAAGTTTACGGGGACAACGAATAAATTAATTCCACTGGAAGCAATTTTCAAATTCGAACTAGCTCTCACAGAGCATAAGGATTACACATTGCAAGAGACAAGTTCGCTTTAAAAGCATTTACAGGCTTCTCGTGGAATCGTAGAGCTTTTAGTTATGAAGTGCTGGCGCAGTTGCGCTTTCGACGAAACCACTACAAATAGAGTTGTGGCCCGCGTTTTCGGATTTATTACTTCCGAGCAACATCCTCTTTCAAATACACGGGCATATTTCAGCGATGTTACAGCGCGAACATCGGTAGTTAATTTTACTAATTGATTGGCCATTATTAACAAACAGCCGTTATTGTTCGAGTTACTGTCGTGGTACGCTACTTTAATAATAACGAAATGTTATTTTGTATCATGTAAAATGCATATTGCTATCAACAAGCTTTGATCAACAGTCCTTATGAATTCTTTTATGGTTCTTTTCAATTAGCAGAGTGATGTGGTAATTAGTACTTCAAACGAAAATTGATTTTGTTATTTTGAAATAAATTTTTGTTTGTTTGATTTTTAGATCAGAATGATAATTGTAAAATATCTTTTCCGTTTTATTGAGTTAAAATTCAATAAAAACGAAAATAAGCTACTATTGATGATACAAGAAAATATTTGGATAGGAAACTCAAAATAATGCAATACTATAGAAAAGTATTATTGTAACGACATTGTAATCGACAAATTGCAAATAATCGACAATAAGCAAATTAATGTCTGATCGTGCTAAATATTTCAATTTTTAATTCACATACATATATGAATATTGTGTATCGGATCAAACTTAATTCGCATATTTTATTAATTGAATTTCATAAACGTGTCCATTTTAATATTTTCATAATTTTGTTAATTAAAATTCAGTTTGTACGTTAAATTCGATCGCATAAAACGGATTAAAGCCAAGCTGGGTTTGGCGAAAATTAAATTTCCTAAGTTATCGAATCGTTCGATTTTAGCCGTCGCTTTAAATTTATTCATAACCAATAATAATTTTTGGAAATGCCACGTTGAATGTTACGTGCATATTAGCGTCATTAACATTTCAACGTTATTTAAATGTGACAGATCTGTTGAATTTATACTTTTCATTATATGTATAATACTCACTGTGAGAATTATAAAAAGAGTTATTGATTTTGGAAGAAATGTTTATTTTGGACAGCTCCGAGGAGTCAGTAAAATGCTTTTTCAGGCAAATGAGTCAAATATCTATCAATAGATTATTTTCAATTCTATGTGTCCAAGTAGTAGAGAAAAGATACATGAGAAATATGAAACAAAAGAGAGATATTTTATTCACGAATGCCTTTACTCGTGTCTTTTAAGTAAGACGAGTCAAACCTACTTATAAATTGGTATCTATTGTCTCTCATATATTATTTTCTGTTTTATGTGTCTATAAAAGAAGAAGTAATAAGAATAAAATAAAAAACAATAGAGAAATATTTGATGTATCTTTTCACTGAAACGAGTTAACTCTATCTACAATAAATCACTATCTTTTGTCACTTACGAGTCTATGAAGCAGGAAGTGATAAATATGAAATAGGAAATGAATGAGTCGTTTCATACATTTATGATACATTATCAGTCGTTATTGTTGTCGTCGCTACGTCATCGATGAAATCAGGTAGCAAATAATTCCATCTGACCTTTGTCCATAACAATGTACTGCCACGGATTGTTGCCCTGCAATTACATCGATAATTACGAGGAGATTTCGACCGACTTCTATTTTCCAATACTGTAATCCGTGGAATTGCTTCGGTACGTATATCGCTGCTACAGTCACGATGTGAACAAATTGACAGATAGTCAATCAGCATTTGCAATTTTTCATCGAAAGAGGACGTCCGTCCAAGGCAGGGTAAACTATCGATTTCCAGCTATCGATGTATGTAGCGTGCAGGATGAGTTTCGCAGGCGAAAAAGGCCCGCGATATTGACAGTTTCTGAAACAACGGAAAACCATCAGTCGTGAAGAAAACTACGGCGAAGGAAATGCACGAAAGTAATAAAAATTAATCGAAATTATGCTAATAAAGCAGTGTAAACTCGATATTTTACACTATATCATATGTTGGCATGACTGTTTTCAGTTTAGGTCTAATTAATAACGTTTGATGTAACAGAAACATCTCATCTGTCAAGTGCTTTTCAACGACATTGATATATTATAAAATGTCACAAGTGCACGTAAAGTGCATCGAAGAAGCTACTAGTAAATAAATGATGACTGTGAAAGTTGTTTAAGATATTTACTAAGTTTAACAAATGCTTTACAAAGCTTTGAAACTGGTGCTCTTATCTTGGAATAAAAATTTACTAAGCTGTAGTTACGTTTAAAACCGTTTCTACATTTTTGCCACGAAGTGTGATCCTTCAAATACTAATTACAGGATAAAGGTAATATTAAAATCAAACATTACACAAATAAAGAAGTACAATCGTGTCGTAAAAGTAGGAGATCATAAAACGAGTAGATTAATTTCTAGTTGTAACTGTAAATATTAAGTACTACGTGTCCTTCGTACTCATACTTGTTCCACTTTCGTCAAATTCATTTTCAATTTTTCGTAGACAGTCCTTGTTATTCGTTGTGTTACTTGCACAAAAGTTATTTAGGACATTATGCATTCAATTTCGCTACAAGCGCGGTGTACAATTTTCCCTTTTCCGCCTAACCCATATTTCCTATACGATTACTTCTATTTGAAACGATATACCGCTAACGCGTTCAAATAATTACTTACGATTAACGCAATTTTGTTCGCCGAACGTAGTCGGTAAACCAGTTATCGTACACAAAGTATAATAAGGTTTCCGTTTCACGTTTAAAGTGACACAACATCAGGGGTATTTAAAGGTCTATCAACGGAGCGGTGTTTCATAATTGTCTCGTTGTCTCTACGGTTGCTTGACAGATTTTTTCGCGATAAAAGAAATAATATTTCAAGCGTTTCACTAATTAACTCGTAACTCGTCTCGTAAAATTCCTTCTTTCTTCTCAATTACCGAGTTAGATATAAATCATACTATAGTACTATACTATAGTGGTATCATTGGATGAATTTAATATTCTATTATTTTATAGGTATTCGAATATTATTTAAATAAAAGAATATTGATATTCTTACGGTTGGATTATTTTACTTGAACTTTTATTTGAACGATCAGGTTAGTTTTTCAGTGAAATCACGCGCATAATTAAATTAAAATGTTGATTTGTCAAAGTCAAAGTCGATCGAGTCGAAGTCGTTTAACTCCGTTCACTTGAAAAATAGAACCTAGATGCTGCATGAAGCATACTGCACGCTAACCGTCCCGTTGTAATACTGCATCGTATGTACTCGAACTCTCGATGATGCCATTTGTTCTTGTAAAATCTGCAGTCGGGTTCCCTCTAATCCCCTCTTACGTCAACTATCTCACGGATAATTTGCCTTTATGGGGTTTAGAGTCGTTCTGCAGTGGCAGCTAATTATTGAATAATGAGAATGGCAAGTCGTTGGCGGATGGTTCTCGATAAAGTACTATTGAGATGCTTACCTATGCCGTAGTTTTAGGTTAAAGCTTATACACTGCGTTCTGTTTATCAGTGGAAAGGACATATCAGACAGCCATCGCGAATGGAAACGACTAATTGAATTATAGCAAATGTGAAGCATAATTCAACGTATCCCACTACCGTTTACATGGTTATTTTACAAAGTAGTCGAAACGCTAAAGGGTTAATTTATCCTCGAATCTAATTGCGCCGTTTTTATTGTGGTTTTACAGCTCAAACACATTGCTAACTCAGTGCTCTCGAATCAACAAGTATCTCAAGATGCCTTCAGGTGATAGTAACGCGTAAAGATCTTCGCTTCGTGACAAAAATCTCGAATTTCACGTGACTGTTATATCCTCATCTGCTCGCCCATATTGTTCGTCGATACTTTGCTGGAAGTTCGTTACACGAGCCAGATAGGGAATTGAATAGCAATGACGCCCACCGCGTTCGCGTTGCAAAGGCCGAAAAGGCAATACCACCGCGAGGAATATCGATCTAGCATCGCATCTAGGAAACCTGTTGTTGCGTAATACGATGATGCAACGTGGATGATAACAATGTACGACAATACACGCTGGATTAACTTAATTATAGCGCGCGACGGGTTAACGTTATTTATATTTGCCCTTCTAGTCTTTGTCTTCTGGGTCAGCCCTCTTTCTATCACATTTTCGACTTACGTCCATTCATCCAGGATCTATAACCCAGTGTCGATATTTGGTTGAGTAAAATGTTTCTTCTTCCTGTCATAAATATTAATAATAAAGTATTGAATTATTTCCAGAAATTTTAAAATGCCTGTTACCTATAAATACCTATAAATATAAGTTACATATAAAAACATGAAGATACTTTTTATAATAAAACATATTATTTCGTAAACGTTCTATCAATGTTAGTCTTCATGAAACTTCGAATACGTAATAATTTCAGGGCGATGATATCAATTTAATTACCGATTGTGATGCAGGCCAATTACGGTTTGTTTTTTACACCGAAGTGCAAAACTAATCTGTACCCAAGACGATCGTCAAGCAGCAATTTTCCTGTCGACGGTAATCGCGTTACACTGCAGCTCGCCTGCATTCAATTACTTTAATCGACTAAACTGCACGCTAATTGCATTAATTTAAATTACTGTTCTTACACGGGAGAGAAATGCTTCTGAGTTTGTTAATAATTTGGTAGTAATCAGAGTTTCTTTCTTCCTTAGTTAGCAGTTTTCAGACTTCCAAACACGCAGCCCCTAAGTATTGTTCGGGGCGATGTCAAGAATAATAGAAACCTTGAGAACTGATTCTGTTGATTAAACCGTGCTCTCATGGCAGCGGAATGAAATTACGTAGCGTTCCGACTGCGTGAAAATGAATAACACGACGGGAATCGTTGCAATTACGAACGGGAGCGTTCAATGAATTTTTTAAGGGGTTTTTCAGATGTGACGATCGAAAAATTAAGCATACTTTAGAAATTCTTTTCGAGGTCTATGAAATAAGGAAGGATTCCAATATATTTCTATTGATAATACTATTTAAGAAGAATATAAAAATATTTTTGTATGAACTTTGTAGAATTTATTTATTGATATATATTATCGTTAAAATAGATTCTGTCGATGTAGGTACCTTTATTGTTGCCTTTGGCAAAAATGCAGATACTTTATTAAATTATAGGAAACGAAATACACCAGGAACAACATGATAACAGATAGTCTAACAATTTTCAAAAGTTTCTGTTTGGTCCTCAGAGGAACCTTTTCGTGTTTTGTAATATAATTTCGTTTCATATTTTTATTTTAACGTATATTTTAATTTAACGTCGAATTCTTTATCACTGGTACAAATATTGCAAGCTTGTACGAAAATTCTTTTTTTTCTCATCGGGTTGATTTATCGTTGATTCGTACTACTGATCGATATTAATTTGCATAGTACGAGGAAGACATACACTCCATATTGCAAGGCATACTATTCATTAAATTTAGCAAAAAGTAACAGTCGAACCGCTGTCAAGAAATGATTACAAATTTTTATTCATAGTATTCATTTATGTAATGCATTCCACTGCGATTCTCGTCTGAATATGGTAATAAAGAAACTCAGACATTTTTCATCATATTCGACCACCGCGATTTCAGATGCATTTCATCGGATCTGGATTCGACGTCAAAAATACCGCGCTATTTGCCGGAGTTGATTGCCTTCATTGAATCCTCGCTTCTCTGACATCGAATCTTTTTTCATCTTCGACTCAAGATATCTCTCCAACGCCGAGAGTTTTCTCCCAAGAAATCACTTATCCGTCAATTTATCGTCGGGATCACTGAAAGCAGTTTTATCATTATTGAATCAAAGGCCACAAGTGAATAATATCATATACTAGGGAATCTATAAAATAGTACGATAAAATACAATAACTCATATTAGGTGTACTGGAAAGTAATGTCGTTTTTGCCATCGTAAATACTTGTTTATCATTTATCAGCTCATTGATTTTTCTGGCATTGAAAATTTGCACACTAAGTGACAAAAGGCTGTTGGCAATGAGGGCGATTATATAACGAATTAAAGATAGAAATTTATAGGAAAGTTTGAATTTAATGTAAAAGAAACGACATTACTTTTTGCTCTATCTAATACATACATACAGATATATCTATAATAAGATATATATGTATATAATGCACAAAATAATACATACATTGTATTAGACATCGATATACATATATATCACTATATATATCACATATGCAAACGTACATATGTATGCACATATGTATATTTTTGCTGTTGTATGTATAATATATTGTATGCAATATGGATGCATGGTGCATATATGTGATACACAGACACATGCTGATATTAACGACAGTGACATATCGATGACGATAGCAATAACAACATCTATCCTTTTCGAATATATCCTGTAACTTTAAATCCATTCTGCATATAAATGCACACCTATATTTAAAACATGCAAATGCATAAGAATACACAGTCTAGTCACCATATCCACTACGATTTTATACCATCAGTAGTGATCCGAATAGTCGTTACACAATTTCCCCTGTAATGATTTCTCGTCCTTTCGACGAGGTATCTCGTGAATCTTGTTCCTCGATAGACCTTAGCTCGAGTTTGTTTCGTTGCAGCTAAACTCGCAGCCCTGGATTCGTTAATTCCGCTCGGAGCCGGCGTCCACGGATCACGTCGCTCCGTGGCGTTTTAAGAACTACGTCAACCGGAGCAATTGAGATCATCGTGTTCTTGCGTTCCCTTGTCCGCGCAACGCTTATAACTCCCGACGGACTTTCGCCAGACCGAATTAGGAACGAGGATCACGCACTTAATTCCCGGCTTTGCACGATCCTCCGCGTTCCATGCACGGAAATGAAAACAAGGGCCCCCGTCCCGTTGTCGATTTCTCTTCTTCGTTCCATTTGTTTGCTTGCTCTCGAACTGGGTGAAGGCGAAAGGCCATCTCTTTTCTTCTGGGAGCACCGTTGCCCGAGGGTGACTCAATAACAACTATCACCCCGAAAATAACGATGCGACGGTGATACTATATTCGATTTATTCAACCATGTCACGAAAACTTGAATATTAATGTAAAATCGAATATGTTTCCTACGCATCGAAGTTATATCGACGAATATGAAGATAATGACGAAGACGTTGGCGGTGGAGATGACTGTATATAACGACTAGACTGTGGGCCTTTATGTAAAAATAATATCATTGCAAACGTACCTACCAAAATTGAAACTAAATAGGAATTTATTTTACTCTGCTAAGTGTATGCATTTTGTAGTTTTCTTACACATTCAAATTTCCTATAGATACGTAAAAATCTAACGATGACTATTATAACGACTCATTATAAGAATAACGCTTCAGAAGATCAATATATCACACACGTTTGGATTTGTCTTTTTTATCAGCAATATTATAATAATGAATATACTCCACTCCAAAACACGTCAATGGTCTTGAAATGTCAGAATATAGGACCTCGAGACAACTTTTTAGCTTATCATAGTTTGTCCACCTTCGAACAAAATATATTCCTTTTGTGAGATTTGTGCATATCCTGTTTTCTATTTCACCCTGTAACAATGAATGACAATAATGACTTCGAATACTAACAACGGTAACGATTAACGACAATGTTTTATTTCAATGTATAGTGATAATTTTTGGTGACCAAGCTAACGTCAATTTTTTTCCTATCATTTTATTCACACCTGTCTGAACTCTGCTATAAACAGTTTCTCCAAACACCGATAAAAACTCCAGATATGTATGTTACGTGATCATATTTACGTGAATCGCTCTGTAGATAAATTTTCATTAAACGTGGGATTACGTCGGTCGTTTTAATTTAGTCGCATGAAACTCGCAGTGGTCACCGTGCCGAGGACACGAGTCTGCAGTCCGAAATGCAGAGATTCGAAATTAGAGTTTGTGCTCATTAACAGCTTCAAAGTGCATATTCCGATGAAGTATCTTTTTCTACCTTTTGGGTCGAAAAGGGGTCGATGAAACACGCTCAAGCACGGAGAACGTTTCTCGGTACTCTCTTTGTCTCCGTGACTTTCTTTCTTCTGCTTCAATGCGTGGTTCATTATGCTGTACGATATACGATTTTTGTTCTCATCCGTATTGTTTTGAGACTTTTCTCGGGTCAGTAGCGATATACTTTCAATGTCTGTATAAAAGCTCACAGTCTGGGTGAAGTAATATTTTGGTTTCGGAGCGAAGCAATAATCAAGAAACGCGAATAATTTGTCGCCATTTCGACTATCGACTTTCGACTATATAAGAATCAACGATTTGAAGATTAGTTTCGTTATTGAAAATAATGAACCCCGAGGTGACGGGTTTTTTGTTGTTGAAGGTATAAGTAAAATAAAATTACGTTTATTGATTTTGATTATACAATGAAACATTTATTAATAGCAATAATTACAATTTTCTTGACATTTTGGTAAAGGGAGTTGGTTTTCTTTAGAAGAATTAAAATGTATTTACGTATAGATTGAAAGATACAGAAAGATATATGAATCCGAAGTAACATGAATAGAATTTACGTGAATTGATAAGGAAAGGTTTATTTATATAAGAATTGTGTATTTCGTATGGAAAAATGAAATTGAATTGATACGGTTTGTTAAGGAAAATAATAAATATGGAAATGCAATGGAAAAATATTTTAAAATGTTTAATATATTATAAAAATAAATTTACTTAAACTTAACCAAAGACACGAAAATATGGTAATAAGATAGGGGAATATAAGCAATAATGATGATAAAATAATAAGAACAAAGAAAAAAGAAAAAAAATCATCAGGTGTCAGTTGATCACTACTGCTGATCAGTACTGGTCATCATTTTACGAAAATGAACTTAACATCTAAACTGTAAGCGTGTATCGTTTACTTCCTCTCTTCGGAGAATTTTCAAAGAAAATTGTGTATCATCTAACGAGATATCGGTCGTGTTTTCTAGGTCGCCAAGCTGTTCTCGTTTACATGGACCATGGGCCTGTTCCTATGCAAGTCGGTGCATTATATGCAGAGCGTGTCGGCCATTTGCTCGGTCATCACGTTAACCGCAATGTCGATTGAAAGGTAAACCTAACGATATTATTTCCTTTACGTCCGCCGTTCTTTAAACTGATTGGGTCGGTGCTTCTACCTCTGTCCTGGATCGCTTACACGAAATCCGTGGAAAAGCAAACCGAAGAATGGTTTTCGCAATTATTTTATCCATTTACGGTTGAATATTTCAAAGAAAGATAAAGATATTACGATATCGACGTGCACAAAGTAAAATAGAAGTTTTAAACGTGTTTTTCTCTGAACGATGAATACGATGGTGAATACGGTGAATACAATGATAATTCGCGTATAATTGAATCGATTCTCAGACAATTCGGCAATAAATACTTAATAACATTGTTTATCGTATCGTACACGTCGGTGACGATGATCGTGTATGACAGAGATAATTAGCGATGACGAAAGTGATTATAAACAGTGACGATCACTATGACGATAACAATAATTTCCACACAGATAGGATTTATTCGGAATATTTGCATATAAATGCATATAGTCAGCATATCTGTATGTATTTTCTATATAAGTCTGTATATCATACGCGCATATAAAATGTGCATTTTTTTCGGAGAAATATGCATTTGGATAAACATTAGCAGCCAAGTCTCTTGAATGTCCGCAATCACTTAAATAAACTCATTTTGTATGAATAACTGAACATTATACATACAACGCTGAAAACTAAATATTAGTTTAGAATATTTTTAAATTACGTAGCATCGACAGGCGCCATCGAATGTATCGAAAGAAAACGGTAGTCGAACCTTCGAGCCACTATTTGAGGAATAAAATTCGAGAAACCACTTAACTGTCGCTGGACAAACCGCATAATTTTACTTAATTGATGCGCTACATCGAGTTCCCTGAAAGGCAGCTTATTTATAGCTGCAACTCTCGTTGGTGAGTTTTCCCTACGCCCTGAGTCATAAGTACTTGATTGACACTGTAACTATCATCCGATTTAGAAACAGTCTTAAAAAAATATCTTTAATTAGGTATAGAAATTAATTATGTGCCTTTATATTTACACTAGTTTAAGTATAAATATTCAGTCGTTATTTTGTTACGTTAAAATACTAATCTTCTAATCCTCAATCTAATCCGGAACCTCAAGTTCTACTGGAATACGTAACTGAGGGAAGATTACAAATTTGTTGGCTCTCAGGCTAACGGTTCTCTGGAAAGAAACATGTAAAGTAATTAAATTATTAAAAGAATTATTAAAAGTCTTCATTTTAGGATTAAACTTTTTCCTCTATCAATTTTGTCTACCTCCTGTTAGGAAAGATTTAATATTTGACTTAGCTTTTAAAATAAATTTTTTCGTTTGGTTCTTCTTTATAAATGAATGGTAAGTTTACGTTACAAATGTACAGAATCAATTTCTATGCCTATTATATTAATATATGTATATTGATCTAGGCTTTTTATTACACTACATAGTAAGTATTTGTACGAGGCTCAACTCTCAACGAGGCTAATATGTTATTTGCCATGTAACGAGAAACGTTACATGCATTACTCATTTTTCAATTTTGTGCCTCAGTTTACTTTAAAAGCTAAGTCAAATATTAAATCTTTCCTAACAGGAGGTAGAAAAAATTGATAGAGGAAAAAATTTAATCCTAAAATGAAGACTTTTAATAATTCTTTTAATAATTTAATTACTTTACACGTTCCTTTCCAGAGAACCGTTAGCCTGAGAAAAATTCAATTTTAATTTGTAAATTGAATAAAAACGACTTAATGCTTAAACGGTTCTTTCGCAATTTTTCATATTTTTAATGAATTTCGTTGGCAGACTCGACTCGAGTGCACTGTGGGCACTAAGAATTACCATAGAAAAAGAATTATTTGTTATTTTTAATTTACAGCTAAAACATTTTCTTGATTCTTTTCTCTGAAGAACGCAAACATGAACTGAGTAATTTATTTAAAAAATTTGAGATTCGAAAGAGCGATGCGACTGTACGCATGAACTCTGTTTTCCTAATTCTTTTTTAACCGACGATTCTAATTTTCATTGTGTCCCTAATTTTACCATTATTCGAGATCCTCTTTAACCAACATAATTCTAATTTCGTTTGATTTCCTAGTTCCATCGCCATCATAATTCTTCTTTTAACTAATCCAATTCCAATTCTGTTCGTTTACCTAATTCCATTTTATCTGACTTAATTCTAATTTTAGTTGTGTATCTAATTTTACCGCAACTCTAATTCAACTTTAATCGACCTAACTCTAATTTCGTTTGCTCTTCTAATTCTACTATCTTCCTAATTCTATTTTAATCGATTTAATCCTATTTCTAGTTGTGTTCCTAATCTTAGCACCATTCTAATTCCATTTCAACCAAACAAAATTCTAATTCCGTCACCATCGATAATTCTATTTTAAAGTTGGAATGTCTCGCCACTTATTCGTCCCTGTTGATTTCTATACGCTTCTAAACTCTTCCCAAAGTTGTTTATCGAAAGACGCAGCTCCAGCGTGCACCGTGCGTACTTTGCAGTCGATTTATGAGAATCGTTTCTTCGGATTCAATTCTAAAACAATTTTACTGAGCGCAGTCGACGAAGAAAATCTTACGTGGATCAGAGAGTCCGCCCCTTCTTGAAAGGTGATCAGCATAAAAATCATTCCAAGGTTCTTCTCACCGAATTCAAGCACCTCTGGTTCCATTTCCCTCGAAGAAGTACTCGCTTCTAAAAAAAAAAGGCGAATTCATCTCGAAGCTTACGTTCCCGGTCGTAATTCCAGCAGACTCGTTTGCCTTCTTCTTTCGACGCCCTTCGAAAACCATTAGCACGCGAAGGGCTCCGAATTGTCGTTTCCATTTCGGATCAGATTACGAGCGAGTCGGGATTGTCGAGCGTCCTGTTTCTTCGTTCCTTCGATTAGCCGTGCGTCTCCTTAAAGGATTGTATCTGCCCAGTGCTGGAATATCGACGGATACAGACAACTGTACAAATTTGGTGTACAAATTAATTCGGTGTACAGTTCTCTTTTGCTTCAAAATTTATTTACACATGTACGGATACAGGTCTAGTTTTCGAAACGATTGCCATTATTTTCTATAACTTTAGTCCTAAGGGGAAGCTGAAGTAGAATAAAGGAAAATTATGTCTTTAAATTACTGTAAGGTCAAAAGCGAAATTAAAACAAGATCATGATCAATTTTTAATACCAAAGCTACCTATATTTTATCAGTAAGTGACGTGCGTTAGAAACGCCTTTTTTAATCGAATATAAAAATATTTCACTTGTTACTACATTGAATAATATATCAAACTAATTTGTATAATTTATATATTTTATATACGAAACTGCACGAAAGTTTGAAAACGGTCATTAACCGTCTGTAGTAGGTTTAGTGTTAAGCTTCACTTACTTCCGTACTTACTTACTTACTTACTTACGTACTTCGATCCTTTGGACTTTTTGATCTGAAGTCTACAATTTTGATCGAGGAGCGTCCACCAATAAAGATCCCGAAGATAAACATGTCTCGCATAGACAGTGCTAAACTTCTTTAGTTAACACATTCGCGACCACTGATGCGAATTCATGTCACTTCAAATTCTATTCCTGGTTACGAAAAAGTTATGAAAATCTTTTTATTGTATACATTACACATTTATAGCATTGATATTTCAAAACATATTTTGTAATTGTTATCTTTGCCCGAACGATACTTTCGCGATGTCCAGCTTCAGAATTTTATTATTCTCGTCAGTACTCTGTATTAGAAACGTAAAATATCTGGCGATCGCGAATGTGTTAATAATAATTCTTGAATGTTTAACGATAATACAGGTAAAGCATGTATCCTTCAGAGCAAACACGTTTCGCGTCGTTAAAATCTATTACTTTACCAAGAATAATTCCTCCGGTTGTATGCTTTTTTCTGGCTTCCAAGTTTTCGCAGCGAAACCATCCATCATAATTAGAAAATTTCGCATGAACCGATGGTCAGACGTATGGTCGTAAAATTTATGATTTGTCTCGAGGGATCGTGGCTCAAGCTTGCTGCTCACGTTTCGCTTTAACAGAGAACCGATAAAACAGACCCCTATGACGCCTCGGACGCGTGATCCAACAGCTTTCTTCCCCGGGACGCGCGGCCATGCTTTAAATTTATTTCATTTCAGGGGAAATTGAACCACCTTATCATCGAGCCTCTTCTGGCTCGTTGAATCGATCGACCCCGACGTGTAATCTATTGTTTATAGCGAGATGCGCGCCGAGAACAAAGCGGATAAATCTTACACAACGTCTCGCGTTCTTTGTTCTATAAGCTATAATAAATATGTACATTAAAAGTATCAGAGAATGGTAACGACCAGTTATACTATTTTCAACGAAGTTTTCAGATAGAAATGTAGACATAATTAACTAACAGTTTGTTCGGCATGCGTGTTTCGAATGTGCGACACGGAGAGCAAATACCTTCGTTTTAAAATTCCACATGGCATTCGTCAAAGCGGAATTTGCACCGAACCGGAAATTTCTGTTATTTTACAGTTAGACTAAAGGAATGAACGCTGCGTCTGATCCTTAAATAATCAACCCCGCTTGAAGAGCCTGACAGCGTCGCAAAAAAAAATTAAAACATTATTATCCGTATTTAAAAGTTATTTCTTCGTTTTCATTTCCGTGAAAAATATTCGGTTCCTCTGTTTTTATCCCGGAGACTGTAAAAACAATTTTATAGTGAAGCTTAGGGGAAGCTAGACTCAGGGGTCATTATTAAGGTTCTCAAATTAAATAGATGTCCTTGTTCAATATTATACAATGTGATCTAAAACCAGTAGTGATTATTGTGTTTGGGTCATGACTAGACTATAGATAATCATGCATTAAAGTCAAATTGAAATATATAAAATTTTGCTTATAATTGCACCTTATACTCATTTTTACAATATCAATAACATTATTAAAAGCAGTTTCTTGAATATTGCTACAAACACTAAAATCCGAGAGTTATTTAATGGCAGAAGATGGCTGATCAACAGACTGAGTAGAGATCGTGGTACATTTAATATTCACGGCTGCGTTGTACCGTAAAGGGTATGGATAATCGATGACGAGCTTTTTGTTTCATTTAATCGCGAATGCGTCTACAGAGAAAGAGGACTGGTAGTAAAAATGCAGAGGGAACGGAAATAACTGTGGTCATAAAGCGAGGAGCGTTCGTTGAGATTTTTCGCACTGTTGCTCCGATCCATCGTCTCTGCTTAATATATTTTCCTTGTTTTATTTGCATTTGCCTCTTTCGTTCTGGAACACGGCCGTTTTAATCTCCGGGATCTCCAAGCGCGAGGAGGTGTCACGGAAAACACGTTGTCGAGAATTATAGGATTTGCCACACGAAAACTTTCGATCCTCGTCGCGCAGCGCTGGAAATATCATTTTTCATGTTTTTCCAGGATTCGTGTTAGGTGACATATTTATGAAACCGTTATAAAATCGTGAACACAATACATAAATTGTATGGTGTCTTACAATAGAAACTTTGATATCTTCACTATTTTATATCATAATAGGAAGCAACGTTTATAAATTCTGATGTGACTTTAATGGTTGCAATAACTTCTTCTTGGATAGAGGTAGAAAGAAGTGTTAAGTTATTTATTATATATTAAGTTACTCTTAATTTTCTTTTGTATATTTTTGTTTTTCTATTTCTATTATTATCTCGTTTTATGATTTTTTATGTTTTAATTCAGATACCTTTCACCTTAGTAATTTCACGTACCCAAAGGGAACATTGTACTTAACACTAAAATTACCAAACCAATCAATCTGACATGGTGTATATACTTCAAACTTCTTCCGTAAGTTACTGCATTTTCAACTGCTTTCGCTGCAATTTTTGGGGCCAATTATTTCAACAGAAAATTAATTTAATTTACACATTAGTTTGACTCTTTCCTCTCTAATAATAAAGACATAGCTCTACTTTTAAGGATAAAAATTTACAGACTTCGCGCACACGCAAGAGTTGGAGAGATTGAAAATAGCTACCTGCTGTACCATACGTAATGATTTTCCGCGACAGGACATTTTTTTCTCAGAAAACCCCTTCATTGCTTTGTGACGCACTAAGACATAATTGTTGCGGAACATCTTTATGTTAGTACAATAAAATCTCCTTACACGTACAAATTTTTATACGATAAATGCACAGAAACCATCACCAACACTTTACACTTTACACTTTACACTTTTGAACTATCTCATGACAAGCTGTGTAACGGGATATATTTATTCTGTTACTACCCACCCATTTCATCGCCTCGCAGCATTTTTCACCATATAATGGGACATGAATTTCGGTTGTTCGCAAATAAAAAGATTTTCAATCTTAATACTTCTAGGTATTTTTATGCGATTTCTACAGCATCACTTTTACTCCGAAACTTTCTTACTCAATACACGTCTCGCAAACAACGTGTCTCTGGGCAACTCGAAACAATGACGATGTTAAATAGACCTTTTCCCAACGAGACACCCTGCACTTGGTGCAAATCCACTACACGAGTTACACTCGCGTGAAGTTGTTAGCCGCGCCGTAATCGATTCTACATACAATGCGGGAGTTGGAAGTTCGCGAAGGCTGTCACTTCCTAGTTATCGACACCTAACTAATTGGAAATTCCGTTTGTGTTTCAGGTATTATGCGATAGTTCATCCGATGAGGGCGCAGTATACATGCACAATAAGCCAAGCTCGTAAGATCGTGATTATAACTTGGGTAGCGTCGTTCCTGCTTGGGATTCCAATGATCTTCACACAGGTAAACGATAATTTTGTTTCAAAGAAGATCATTGAAACTACGCCCTCGTGGTCTTGTGATTAAAGGATGACACTTCATACAGCTTTATTAAAATAGTTTTAATAAAACAATGATTTGAAAGTGCGTGTATTTACATAAAAGTCTGATATTATTCACTTATCCAAAAATTGACAGCATGTCGATCGTTGTTTAATCTTGCAATAGTGAACATTACTTACAAAAATAATATCGTAATAGTTCACTCGATTAAAATTTCATTAACAATGTTTCCTGTATTCTTCCTTTTCTCACTTTTCCTAACATTTTTGTTCCACTTTCTTAGAGGTTTTCCTCCTAGAGATCTTCCTCCTAGAGTTTCATTCTAAGTTCGAAATTGATTTGTACTATTGGTAATGGTGAGGGCTGAGAATGATAGTTATTTGAAACAGATAATGCCGAATAGTCAGCGAAATTTCTATAATACTCAACGAAATTGAACAGAGCGTTATTTTGTTACCATGTTGATTTAGTTAAAATTAGGTTCTCATCTTTCTACCACTTCGATTTTCGATACTCCATGTGGCTGATCCTTGAAGATATTCACAAAGAGATACGTAACGCTTGCAAAATCGACGTGCATCCTTTCGTTTCGCGATGGCAGGGACGTCTGTTTACCAGAGCGTTAAGAAGACACTTTGCCGAGGGGCAAGATCGGGCAAGCAACAGGCGGAAAATCGAGCGAAATCGTTCTCTGGGTTAGCTTCCATTCGAATTAGGTTCCCTTCCTTACGACACATTTTCCAGGGATTTTTCAGCGATTTCCATATTTAGATGATTGCGTCTATTTTCTAGGTATTTTGTAAAAAGAGGTTACGTATGTTACGTATGTAACCTCTTTTTTCCCATAAAAACAAGCACAGTCATGTGGCAAGCAGCAAACAAGCAGGGGGACGAAAGAATTAATGCATTTACAGAAGAAAGTATACCTGCATAGGTAGATCACTTCTGGAATATCGTGATTCTTTTTAATAGCGATGCAGCTTCTGCAACCCGTTGGTACAGTGTTTGTATTTTTTGTCTCGACAGGCTTGAATATTGCGTCCCGTTGAAATTAATTTCCTAAGAGAAATAATACAAAACTTGTTACGATCGTAATATACTTTTAATTTCAGTTCCGCGCGAGTGCCGAAAGCTATATTGTTCCGCTTTTAATTAGTTTCATTAATTAGTCGTCTAAGTTCTCTTGGTATTTCAGTTTATGGGATTCTGGCAGTTGTGAGGTTCCTTCGTTAGGACCTTTTGTGTTGTATTATATACAATTTAAATATGCAGCAAATTTTCAAATTATAGCTGTCTTCCGATAGGAGTGTTAAATGAAATACAAGAACAACTAATATTAGGAGATAAATTTTCGGAATTTACATTTAGGATAAAAAACTAATTAAAATGTTAGATTTCATTGTTTTCAAAGCTCAAGGAATTCAGTCTCATAATAGTAGCTGTTACATCGAATACAGTAATAGAGGTAGTATTACAAGATAAACATAGGTATATTTAATAGTTTCATTTATAAAAAAAAGAAGAAATAACTACAGTGTTAACAATCACTCGACCACTCAATATTACTCATTGACATTACTATTCCATAACAAAGGATCGAATCGATCCACTTTAGGAGAAGTTTTTCACCTAATAGAAGCTACTAGCGTTTATACTAGACTACAGCAATATAAATGATTTAATGGAAGGTCTTACGACACCGATCATACGTATCTTTTTTCCAGACACACAAACTAGTGGGATTGAGAGTAACCGCCTATTGGTGTGTTCGTGACTCGGATATTGGACTTCTATGGCGTGCACATGAGGTTTACATGCTCGTCTTGGTTCTCGTACTACCCCTGATTGTTATGGCATTTTGCTACACGGCCATTTGCTGGGAGATTTGGCGCGTCATGAAGCGTCGATACCATATGACATCTCGACATGCGTGAGTCCACTGAACTTCTCAATTATAAATCACTGCATCAAAGTTAAACAAAATTATTATCGTGCTTCTATTCCGTTAGAAGGGTGTATGATCAATTATTTAGCTCATATAATGTCAGTTTTTCTTAGTATAGCATAGTTTCAATATTGCAATTGACATCTTAAGGAAAAATTCTCTGTTTACATTTTATGGCGTTTGTCTTATTTCCTGTTTTTCATGTTAAACTATTCATGTCCGCGGTATCCTCCTCGATAGAAACTACTTTCAGACAATCTATATTCGCATCGTTGGACTATGGATACTTCTGTAAGTAAGACATGCGAAACGACTTTTATGCGCGTAAAATATGCATTTACTCCTTTGTGTATATCCAAAATGTACAGAATATACAAGTATACGTACAATATGTACGAAATTTTATGTACATTTGTTAGCGAATATCTACAGAACTATAAGAAGCAGAAGAAAAATTTGTTTTACCCTTCTTCTGCAAAATTTAATAAACTTCATTTTATATGCATACAATAATTTCGATAGTATCGATGGTTATTGAAATAAACACAAAAACGTGTTATGTGTTCCATGTGTAAATTGTTCAACGTAAAATATAATATTTAGGTCTTTTTTATAATCATAACAAATACATGGAGAATACATACACATTCCCATATCAAGTTCATTATCGCTGTTCCAAGTAAGCTGTATTACAAACGTGAAAAATAAACGCGAGCTTGCGCAGAGAAAAGCTCGAAGAACAGGTAAAAATCAATCGACGTTCTTTTTGTTTCATCATTGAGCCACAGACGTGTATTCCGTATGTGAGGTGGAATTTTTATCGGGTGGCATCGCGCATCGATTCGCGGTTGGCATTCCAGGTAGTATCTCAGGGAGTTTCTCCTCGCGTTGCATGCAGTTGGGGATCCACGTGCATCAGTTAAGTACAGTTGTCGGAGTTCTTCTGAACGTCGAGGCGAAGTGGCTCTGCATGAAAGTTAAAAGGTTCGGTTTGGGGAAGTTGATGAACATATTCTGCAGTATCCACCAAAATAATAACTTCTATATATGGAAATGATAACTTCTTTTGTATGAAAAAGACATTTGAATGTTACTTAAGACTGCGAATTTTATGTACCGATGCATTTGTTTTCCGTATGTTAATACAGAGAACGTACGCCAAACGTACGTATGTAGAATGTGTATAATTTATTAATGAATATGTTAGTCTTAATATTTATGTTACTTGCAGGTAATTTCAATTTGGAGAGACAATAGTCTGTTCCTTTGATATTTGTTTTTTTAACAAATATATTTGACAACAATTTCATACTTCATTGAGGTGTACAACTTTTGTTTAAAACATTTTTTTAAAGGACCATCTTGTTTTAAAATCATTTTTCCTCTTTTCTTTGGGAATTTTTTTCTCGTAGATAATAGAAGTTGCTCCTATATGTGATTTAACGAAATATGCTTCATTTTGACTCAGGAAGTGAAAAATAATTTTTTAAATTATACCCAAAAACTCTTACCGTTAGAAGATTTCCTCTTCGCGAGTAGGTGATACGAGCCACGCAGCTGCAATCTTTTCGCAGACTGAATATTCAAAACATATTTTAAAAGTTCAACTCGGAGGGTGTGCCGTTTTAAACCAAATCACAGCGAATATAAATATTCTAGAAAGTAGCAACAAATTCGACTACGATGTGGATTTCATCTTAACGGTCCAACGAACGAAGTTGTCGTGCCGGGGAAAAGGAAATCGTGAAAAGTTGCTAGTGGAAGTTCTTTCCGTGGAACTCGATAGCAATTGAAAGGATAGTGTGCAGAAACTCCAGATAGATACAGAAAGAAACATAAAAATTGTACGATTCAAGAATTAAATTGGAAGAAAACCGAAATAGATGTATGAGGTACGCGCGTGTGCTTCGTATAAGCGAATCGGTTAAAAAAGAATGGCAAAACTGGAGAACATTGTTATTTTGTAAATGTCTCACAGCTGTCTATACCCAGAAATCCCTTTGTTTCGTCGATCAACGCGACCGCAAACTCGGTAAACTTTTCGACGAATTGAGAACACCGCAGCCATTTTCATTATTTTCGCGCCGTCGAGCTCGACGAGAACTTTTGATCTCGATTTTGGGACGATAACTCGTTATCGATCGCGAAAGCCGAGCTGACATCTTACAAATCCGTCGTCGTTTGTCATGGTTGTTAGAAACTTTTAGAGGACCGGATCTTGCCGTTGACCGTTACGACGAAATACCCTTGAAGCGATACAGTTCTGCCGCGCAACTTTTCACGGAGAATGTCTCTTGGGTCTTTGAGCAACGCAGCTCGTCCGTATTCAACAAATTTCTATTTAAAGGGGAATTGCATTTATTTCCGAGAAATGGTTTCAGCCAGCTCAAGCATTATATTTGTTACTTTAATTTCTCGATGCGGACGCTCACCAGAATACTGAAACTGTATTTATAAAACTGAAACTGTATTTATAAAACTGAAACCGTCCAAATACAGAAATCATTACTTGCACTTACTGTACAAGAATGATGGAAAAGTAACAAAAATCACACGGAGATATTATTAAAACGAATAAAATTGTGTTAAACGGGTCGTTTCATGCTTGTTATAAATAAATTAGAATAACACATGAGAAGTACACAAGCATTTATGTATACAGGGTGTCCCAAAAATGTTGTAACACCTTGAAAGGGGGTGGTTGGGGAGGTGATTTGAAACAACTTTTTCCTTAGCGAAAATGTTGTCCGAGGCTTCGTTAAGGAGATATTAACGAAAAACACTGACCAATCAGAGCGCGCGGATACCGTTGGAGCGGCCGCGGTAGCGAAGGCTACGCGCTGAGCGGCCGCGTCAAGGTCCTTCGATGCACGTCGAGTCACTTGTTCGCGTACAAGCACGGCCGCTTAGCTCGTAGTCTTCGCTACCGCGGCCGCTCCAACGGTATCCGCGCGCTCTGATTGGTCAGTGTTTTCCGTTAATATCTCCTAAACGAAGCCTCGGATAACATTTTCGCTAAGGAAAAAGTTGTTTCAAATCACCTCCCCAACCACCCCTTTTAATGTGTTACAACATTTTTGGGGCACCCTGTATATTGACATATTTCAATTCCCCTAGCAATTATTCAAAATGAAACAAGGTTTTAATCTTCTGTAACCAATGAAATTCAGCTATCAATTAAAGTCAATGTAATTTTGTACAATATTAGCAATAACAAGTTTGAATACACGCAGAAACCAAAAATGTAACACATTCGTCAAATAAATTCATCTCCCTACTACTTTCTACGTTGATATAAGATCGAAAATCTGTGTATTTCATGACGCTATCGATATTCAATTAAATCCTTCTATGTATTGCAGATTAAATCCGAATAACACCGATACCGAATCGATACCCATGACCCAAAGGCAGAGCACGCGAAACGGACGACGTAACTACCGAGCAGACGGTCAGACAGAAGAGGAATCTCGAACCATGAAACAGGTTGGATTTGAAATCATTATACATATAATGATATGCCTATGTGGGTAGTTGGTAGCATTGTTTAACTTACGAATATCGAACCCTTTACCTTTGAGGTCGCAGATATATCGCGACATCGTCTCTCGGATTTTTACAGCTTGGTGCTGATCGCGAGGCAGCCTGAGAGACATGTAGGTGGAATTTGATTATTGTTATCTTGCACGACTTTTCATGCATTGTAGGCGAAAGTGAGAAACGGCGAGAGCATGCGAGATTCACAGTGGTAGTGGTAAATCTGTTACAACCTGGGAGACAGGTACGTGAAACTTGATTACAGTTTGTCTTGCCCGACTTTCAGTCCATCGAAGGCAAAAGTGAGAAAAATTAAGAGTGTGTGAAATTCATAATGATAGGGAATCCCTGCTAGGGATATGTCCGTGACAAGCTGAGAGATAGAAACAGTGTGATCCACTAACTTCAAATTGTATGAAAAGAAATTCATCTGTTACTATTAGACTGCGGATTTTTATGCAAAATAAAATCTTTACAAACGTACCTACAATAATTTACCTACAATATTTTTTTTTATGTTATTGCATACTGCGTGCATTTTGTAGTTTCTTGCGCAGCTTAATTATTATAGTGACTTGTGTTTTATTTTTCACGCTAAGAATTATGGAAAACTGGGTAAAGTAGGTATTAATATATTATTAATAAATGATGGATATTAAGTGTGAAATTGGGACAACATTAGGAGATTATTATTTTTCAACGGCAAAATTATTTTCTTAGTAGTCTGCTAATAGTAGTTAAATAAAATTAATAGAAAATTGCACTCAAATACTTTTCATCTCATCATGGCCTGTATTATTTGACAGAATTACAAAGCACAAAAAATGCAAAACACAGGAAATAAGATTTCATTTAATATTTTCTTCGCGATAGAAGACACAGAAACCGTTAACTAAAATTTAATTCTCTTTAAAAACTCAGTTAAATCCTTTCTAAATGTCAATAAATGACGAATGTGTACATAGTAGAAAGAGTAAAAAATTGCAAGACGTAACCAAAATCTGTTAAAATTCAGAGTTCCAAGCAATTCCTTTATCCTTAGACAAACGAGACTAAAATTAAACCGTAGTTATTCATTCGCTATTATTATTTTTAAGGACAGGATTCTCGAAACCTCGACATTCTGCGATTTTTTATTAAATTCCCTACCTTTGAACCTTCTTAAATTCGCTGCTAGCTCTTGGAGGTCTCCCTCATCTATGTAGTTCTGTGAAGCTTCAGTTTCATTAATTTCATGGTACATTCGCTCTCGGTGGCAAGTTACGTGACCTCCATCTAATACGCCCAGTCGACTTTCGTTGGTCTTCGAATTGCTGTGCCGTAGATACAAAAAAAGAAATCTACTGAATAACCGCGCGATAGAATGGGCAAAAGTTTCTTAAGTCGGTGCCTCGTTAACGTCATCAAGTCGAAAGTCCTTAAACGGAGACTTCGGGAAGTTTCGTGTGCCATTGAGATTCGCGAAGGACCGATACCGTTCGCAATTCGCCTGAGCCAACCTCCGACTCGTTTAAATGGTAATTATTGTGTGTTTCGAGCAGCAATTTCGGGCAAATAATAATAAGCTTTTCGTACGTGCTAACGGTGTCACTATTAGCCTCGTTCCTTGCTACGAGAAGTCTTTTAGAAAACATATATTATCTTTTCGTTGGAAATACGAAGAAAGTACATCGGGTGGAATAACTGGCGGGCTGTATTCGCTAACAAAGGCTCAGAGTGCAGCTTATTCGACGTAAAAAGCGACTAAAAGGAATCTAGGATGAAGTTCTAAGTTCCAGCACAGACAAAGTCCTCGGTCTTCCGAGAAGACAGACATCCTCTTGGACTAACGTAGTCGAGGAAGCAGATGGCAAGATAAATTTAATGAAAAGCTTAGGTACTTCTCGGTATAACGCTGCTCTCCTTACGCTTTATAAGGGTTTCAAGGAATTGAAGTAATAGGTTGTTTGACTAGTTCGTTCGTGTTTTATCGCTAAAATAATTCCAATTTTTATAGAATTGAACTAATAAATATCTATGTCATCTTTGAATAACATAAATATTCCCCCACAATAATATTCTGTAAATTGCGAGCTTAGACTAATGCTTTTTCTTTATCACATTATTGAAAACGATTCATTTCTCATTACTTGTGACCATTTGTTTTAAAAATGAACAATTTTTAACATTTGTTTAAGTGGAATATAATTGATTCGTGTGAAGCATGTAAAATGGTGGCAATATCTTTTGTTGTGTGTCGGTGTCGTGGATTCCGTTGGATCAATTTTGCTAATATAAGCAACGCTTTTGGATAATACATCTGGAAATCCGTGCCACCGTCGACGCAAACATACTTATTACACAACCTAATAACATAATATGAAACCAGCTGTAATTTGTGGACACGGTTCACGTTCCCGCGAAACGTAGAATTACAGTGGAGTCCGTAATCGTCTTAGTCTTTTGTCGACCACTTGATTTTATTCCGTATATCGTATAAAATACGCAATGGCGTCTGCAAGGAACTTTTAATGAAATGGATGACAAATTAATGAAAATAATTTATAAAATGAAATAGTAAAGAGTTTTCCAAAAGGACCTTTAAGATATGGCACTTAAAATTATACATTGGATGATTCAATCGATTTTATTCTATACAACATGAAAATTGTATTAAACGATTGAAACTTATATACAATACATACGAGTATATAGTTTAATGTTAAATATATTATACAAATTATGTGTATCGGATAACATAAAGTATAGCATAAAGAGACATTGAATTATATGCATATGAGTTTTAATCATTTAGACAAAATTTTCATGTTTTATAGAATAAAATCGTTCGAACCAACACCTGTACGATTTTAAATGCCAGGCACTATAATTCGTTAAAAGTGTATCTTCCCTTTTTACTTTGAAGTACTAGTCCTCTATTTCTAGGATATTATGAACTTTTCTATTAGTATTAAAATTTATTCGAAACATGAATTTTGAAAAGAAACTAATTTATTAGCGAATGGGGTTAAAAATGGTTGCAACTGTTTTCCACTGTCACAGGTGGTGAAGATGTTGGTGGCCGTGGTGGTGTTGTTCGCCATCTGCTGGGGTCCAATCCTCGTGTACAACGTGCTTACCGCGTACGGCTTCTTGCCGAAGGTAAAAACAGGAATGGGAAAACACCTCAATACCATCTTTCAGCTGATGGCTTATTTTAACAGGTACATACAACGAACAAGCATTACTTTATGCGATAGTGTAACGTCCCATCGAATGAGAAGCTAGTGCATCTGTTACGTTTACCGAATGGGCGCGTCATTTCCTTTTTATTTCCCCCGAACAAAGTGCAGGTACTTTATTCGTAGCACGTGGGCTGCGTAGATCATGTTTCACAAAGACTTCTCTTACTTTGGCGGAGTGTTCTGCAAACAATGGTTTATTTATTGGCGCTATTGAAAGTATAACGCGTAAACGTTTTCAACGCTAATGGTCATCCTCAGATGTAATACAAAATTATTTTGCCATTTATATAGAGAAAAATAGTCACATTTATGTAGTGTGAAAAGCGTAGGTATAAATGGAACTGGTAATTTTTATATAACTTACGATAAAATGTACAAATTTCTATGTGTACTTTATGTAATTATGTATTTTATATCATATATTCCTCACTCAAGCTAGTACTTCAAGCTTTTTAATCCCCGAATTGTAACTTTCAATCCAGTAATTAGAACGCTCTATTTGTCACGATCATAGTAAACAGATACACACAGGACTGCTTAAAACGATATGCTAACATTAAAGTGTTACATTTAGCGTTGTTAATGGGACCAGTTACAAATTGAAGTGTCGTATAACAATCCTTATCTAGAGTGGCGTAATTGTAGAACTGATGTTTTCCATAGAATCGTCGCTGGTTTCTTGGAAAACCGTGGCGCAGGTGCAAAGACATTTAATTAATTCCCATCGAAACGATGCATTCCCACCAGCCACTCTCAACCAACCCTTCGGGACGCTTACTATCGATTCTCGTTTCACTCATTTCCATCTGCAATGTAGGCTGACGACGTTAATGATCGTCGTCGTCCGAGTACGATCGCTGTGAACGAAGTAACGACCTCTTTTTAAACTACCGATACGCGTATGCAACGATCGATACCACGGACAAATTACATTAAATTGGAATGGTAATAGTCAACGTTCAAACAGGACGTCTCGTGGGATGCTTTTCACTCTACGCTCTTTCACATTCTTGATTCGCGATTCGAGTTAATAAACACTAAAGGGTTGGGTTAAGTTAGTTGACCAGTTGAGGCAATTTTTCTACATAGACAGTAGTCATTGTTTACTTTATTATTAAATAAAGATAGCGAATGCTTAACGATACTCAACAATTTTGTTTAAAAGAGGCTTTCAAATGGGGTAGTAGACGAATGATACGTCTATAGATATTTCAAAATTTGTCTGAATTGTATAATGAGAAGAGACTTTCAAAGGGGGTAGTAAATTAATGATAGAGATTAATGACAACAGATATTCCATGGAGTACCACAATTATACGCTTATACACAGGGTGTTCGATAACTGATGGTACGAGCGAAAAGGGGATGATTCTACATGAAATAAATAAGTCGAAAATGTGGAATAAAAACTTTTCATAAGAAGCATTGTTGTCGAGAAAATCGACTTTGAATGTTTTACAGTGAGATCTACAGTGAGATTCGTTATAACGAGACGTGATCAATTCCACCCGTACCCGGCGGAAATTCAAAGTCGATTTTCTCGACAACAAAAAGCCTCGTATGTAAAATTTTTATTCTATATTTTCGATTTATTTTTTTATGTAGAATCATCCCCTTTTCGCTCGTACTAGTTACGGGACACCTTGTACATGTATAACTATACTTCTCCTTACATTCCAGCTGCATAAATCCGATCGTTTACGGATTTATGTCGAAGCACTTCAGGGAGAGCTTCCTAGCTGCAGCCTGCGGCGGTTGGTGGATCTGCTGTCCAAAAAAGGGCTACAGGGCGCCCGTCAAGAGGCATCCTAGTCTCAGCCAGACCAGGACCACGAGTGTCAGGTACGCGACTGCCGTAAACGCTCGTGCGTGCTCGGTAGGGTGGTCCTTCGTCCTCAAAAGTTAATCGTTTTCGTTGCATATCTCATAATTCTGACACTAGAAAAAATAAAGACTCGACATACATTTTGTGCGTAAGTATTAGGTTGTCCCGAAAGTTTCTTTCGCGAGTTGCACTCAATTATTTTATGTGGTCGTCTTCGTATAAATAGACAATCTAATTTCATAGATATTCATGTTGTAACAGTAATGGAGCAAAATGAATCGTACACAATTCGGTAATGTAACACAAAACATTAGATATTGTGCATGTATTACTTATTAATAAAGCGAAAGAAACTTTTGGGACAACCTAATACATACTTCCATACAAACCATGCATTTTGTGGATACGAGCCCGCATGTCCTACGACTATCACTGATATAACGCAAACCGTATATCTTTCTTATTTGAAATGTAGTCTAATCGCTCTAAAATTGTTGGGGATATACTAGAACAAAATTGCACATTGAAAAACAAGGACCACCCCAATGCATGCGCGTGCTCAAGTTTCTTGTCCTGTCTCTGTCTCTCATACATCTCCTCTTCAACGTAACAAGAAAGAGTAGGCGCAGCCGAAGAATCACTATTTTGAATTTCAGATTGTTATGGATAAATATGTATGATACCCTGAGGCGGTAGACTCCGCACGCAATCGAATCGTACAACCCTTATCAGTAATCTGCGCGCTCGTGTTTAATCATGAAATTTCGAACTCGAAAGATGTTTTTCTGCGAAGCGTAAATGGTCTGTAATTTTCATCGAGATCGAGCTTAACGTCTTGAATAGGGGTCGCAATCAAATTGTTCGTAGATTCATTATATTCTAAATGATATTAACGCGTCGAATTGAAGAACTAGTGAATTATCGATAAAACAATAAAATTTTCTGCCAATCAAATTCCAATCTCTAATTACCGGTAAATGAATAACATTCTTTCGATATTTGTGCCAGCAATTAGAGACGATAACGTCGGTAAAATGAAAGGAATTTCTTTATCGAAAATTTTCTTTAATAAGTTTCTACTTTTTTTTTCAAGGTAATAAGATATTTAATCCTTCACTGCTACGTATTGCATATCTGCAATATTTCAATATTTGCTAAAGTGATATAAAATATGTTTTCGCTCGCAAATAAACGATACAAATTATTAGTAAACATTGAAATTACTTATGGATAAATCAAATGGAAATGTTAACATGTTTCGTTGAATTCGAAGAAGCTGTCTAGTAAAGGGTTAATAACGTTTATAAAATAATGCTTGCGATAATAATTTTATTGCGAATAAATTGTATAGAATATTATGTATAATTCTCGTGTAAATATACCACAAGTGAGTCACGTGTACTTCTTGTGCCTAGATGCACAATTTCAGACACGATGTTCGCTAGTCTAGTCACTTATTCGATTACTTGTATTGTGTTCACGTTATAATGAGAAATCGAAGTAAGAATATTATAAAGAAAATAGAGATATCTGTGACAGTGGTCAGCAACCTGCGACTTGTTAGCAAAATTATCATGGTTCTTCATTCACGTCAAATTATTTAAGTCGCATTTCCATTAAACATTACGCAGCCCAAATAAATTCATTTAGTTTGTACAACGAAATCTTCAACGTACATTTTCCATCTTCATTCCTTATATTTTAGTTCATTGCATTCTATAAATTTGACATCTATGAGAATAATATAATATTAAAATATTTTATTACGAGGAAAGCTTGTGCATTGGAAATGTTTGTTGTAATTGAATCCATGACAATAAGAATTAAACTGTTTCCATTTTATCACTTTTGTTCATTTTAAGAAATTAAACTTTTACTTTGTCGCTATTTGACAATAATTATAATAACAATTGACTGCAATTCTTGGGGTAAACATGGATTAATATATATATAGACGTATGTATTACACATGTTTGCATACAATGACATTGTACATAAACGTATGTGTGTATTATAGTATTATGTGTGTTACATGTATAGTATAGGGACTCTTCATCTTCTTCTCTTAACGTGAATTTTTGTCTAATATGCCCAAAAGGTTGTCGACTACTGTCTCATTAAGAATCGACTTTAGTGGAAAAGAGACCAAATGATCTAGCATAAGTCGTAAAAAACTAGATGCATCTTCGAGAAAAGAACACGAGAGGAAAATGTGTCCAAATTGTATGTGATTTCTTAATAACCAGTCGACCAACACGTGTATAGCGGAGAGCTGGAAAGAATTGCCCTGAGTGTAATTAAGCGATGAGATTCGGAGTGATTTATTGGATAAGGTTGTCTTACCGTTGGCCAGGATTTTGCACCAAGTAATGGCTAATAGCATTACTATCATAAAAACGCAATTTAAACGCAAAGAGACAAAGTTCTTTTGCACGTTGGCCATCACTCCGGGACGTTCTTTCTTGCTCCCTGCGAGGAGACCTCTTTCCGTGGTTAGGTTAATTCGTAGAAAAATTAGATCGCAATTCGGAGATCAGAAACTCGATGAATTACGTTTTCTTGCGCACCTAGTTTTTAGGAAGAGCTTAAAAATAAACACTCTTTTATGCTTTTGAAATAAAAGCATTGCTCTTTATTTACTTATTATATTTTACATTATGTTATGTTTTATATTTTGTGTTTATGTTTAGAATAGATGTGTTAGAATAAAATTCTGTTTATTTATACATTTTTTTTGTTTGTACTCGATTATATGTGACCAAGTTATTATCGACATCTACCGTTTTCTATCCTCGATATTGATAGTTAGGTGATAAATAAAAATTAACGCTGAATTATCCGATATCAGTTGAGAATTCCATTGAATTACCGATATTTGAAAAAGTCTGTGCATTTTTGCAATTTGTAATCTTCCAGTGTTATGCCAAGTGTTCATTCCACAGCGACGATCGTCAAAATTTCAGGAAAATTTCAAAAAGAGTTTATTCTTTCTTTGTCCCAACACGAACACAAACATTCAACGAATATATTTTGTTAAACGGAGGAGGGTCTTAAAAAGTGTTTTTTTTTTTTTTGCCAGACAAATGTCTTGATATTTTTCTTGATTACAATATCTTCGGATTAGTATACCATTTTTATATGTCACAAAGTATTTTGTAATTATCCCGTAATAGTCACGTTTCTAAGTGCACCAGCCACCTGCCTCTTTTTATTTTCTTTTAATATTTCTTTCGAATTTTTGTTGCAGCTTGTGTTTGTTTTCAGGTGTACACTTCGGAGATTGGATACCATTTTTGTCCCTAGTTTATTATCGCAAAATGAACCTTCCATTATACCGCGCAATCGGACGTAATTCAGTTCAACTATTACATGATGTCTTTTCAAACACTTTGCTAAAATTTCGGCCATTTATATCTATGATCCTCTTCGATGTTTCAAACTGTTAGAACAATTCGCAAAAGAATTTATCTTAACATTTAGAAATATAAAAATGTATCTAAATATGTACTTAACTAACCTACGTGTTATTATTCATAATTTTTACAATTTTCTCTGAAAACCAGATACGTAGCAATTTTTAATTTAAGGCTCATGAATTTTTATAAGCACTCTTCATTCCAATTTGTGTAAATAATTCCAAAAACTCCTTTCTCTCCTTACGTTTTGTTATATAAACAAAAATTCTTTTGCATAATGTTGTAACATTTAATCGAAACGTGTTGGGAAAAACATTGCGTAATATTTCGTAACCCAGTTCAGTAAAAAATGGGAAGCTACGTAATAACGTCATATTATCCCATCATCCGTGCCAAATAAAGCTTATCGAGGTTTAACCTGTTCGAATAAATTTATACATATATGTAGTTGGTCATCAATCCCTAACGAACGTCGAAATGGAAAGTAAAGAGAAGAAGTGGGACCAGTACCAAACATCGAGTACCTTATTGTTCTTTCATATTAATAAAGAATGATTTTTATCCACGATCATAATGTAGTGCAACATTCACAATTTCGCGAAAAATTTGTCAACCACGTTCGACGCCACTCCGTGAAGGCAAGCTTTTTTTACGTTCGTGGGTCGGTCAAAATTTGAAATTTCGCGATCATCGATCCGAGTCCGTTCTATATTCGTCCCTTTCCACCACGTCTGCTTTCAGGTGGACTTGATTCTTTCGTTGTGCCCGGCCCACGTCGAGGCAACAGAATCACAGGTAAAAAATATAAAGAATACAGGAGAGAGGAAGTGTCGCAAGAGCGAGCCGAAAACGAGAAATGGTCGCTGGGAAGACTGTTTTCCGAAGCTCGACGAGAGGACTTTATCCGGGACTGCGGGTCGATTATCTCCAAGACATCTCTAGGGATTTCAGAAGAGCTTCCTTAAATGTACCTACTTGATGTTAAAAAGTTGCATCGAAGGATGCGTTAACTTTAAAACTATCGTTTCAAGAAAACTTTCATCTGTCGACTTGCCCGAGCCATGACGGGCTATAAGCAACGAAAATCTCTGGATTATACATTGGTTACAAAAGACATTTACAAATTGTATTTTATAAATGCAGTACCTCCCGTTTATAAGATGCAATTTCAACCTGAATAGATGAAATGGAATACTCTGATCTAATAATCAAGTTTTTTTTAATTTTGTATTTTTCCTGGTGAAAATGAGTCCAAACACGGCTATGAATGTGTCGTATTTTACGTTATGGGATCGAGAGCACCAGCAGCTGAGTAAAAGGCCCTGAATGGTGCGCAATCCGGATGCGTGTGAGACTGTTTGCCGTCGATTGTCGCACGGTGGGGATCGTAAGTATAACGACACTTAATCATCAAAAATACAAATCAAAGTATGTAACGATAATTAGAAATTATTTATTACACATGTTATATTAATTTTAATATCAAGCTTTGAAGAACAGAATTGAAATCGAACTCATTGCGTCGTAGATTTATTTTAACAAAATCGTATGGAGTTTATTGCTTATGCTAACATTGCTTTCCCAAGAATATTCTACCTTTCTCGTGCAAAATGTTTTCATTCCATTCTGAGTTGATTTTTCTTTCTTACGGGAAACACTACAAAGTTGCGGAACGTGAAAGCCAAATATCAAGATGCGCAACATGTTTGAAATCATAAATATAGAACAGCGGAGTTCATGCAATATTTCGATATTTATCAAAGTTTAAAAAATTTCAAATGTTCCATATACGTTGGAAACTTGACAAATCACTGAGATATTATTTATAGTAGTTAAAATGATATTAGGGCTCGTTTTCATCAGGAAAGCAGTGGTAATCCACTGATATTACTCCTACGAATAAACAACGAAAACCGTACCAATGTTAAAAGATGGTTTGAGCTGAAGTTGAAACAAATTAAGCATTTTGTAGATGCATGAATCATATTTTGTTCTTGTCAAATGTTTTCGATTCACTAGCATTCATTCCTCATCAGCACATATTTGAAAGATTGATTGATAATTCATTGCAAGAGATCCAAAATTACTAAATGCAAATGTCTTACACGTGTCGAATTCGAATTTGCTTGAAATTAAATAATTAAACTGGAAGGAGATACGCTACCTCTCCCAGACATAAGAAAACAGGCAATCCAGATTCGGTTTCTTATAAGTGGGAGATACTGTATAAGAAAAATATTACATTCATTTGTACCAGTGAGTATTAGCCGTGGGTACCCGCCAACTTTCAATTAATTGGATCCATCCAGCAACTCAGCGGGAACGATTTGTAGTTAACGATGATTGAACGTGCAACGAGAACGTTAGACGAACGAGATACATCGGTCTGAAAGCGGTGAAACATTTTAAATTAACAAGTTGTACGTTGGCTCTTTAACGAATAAACTTTGCGAAAGCATGCGTGCAAGGTGGTCTAATTTTAAAGCTGATACCTGAATGTTTCCTTTGCTTATGGATTAAAGAAAGAACTGCTCGGGATAAAATGAAACTGTCTCGGATGGCAAACTATAGTAATAGGAGAGAAACTGTACCTGCATTAATTTTTCTTGGTTAGATATATCAGACGTACGTCTATATTTTAAAAATATAAGGTATGCACTTATGCAAAACGAAATATTAATATCATTATACTAATTAATAGAATAAAATAATCGTTTAAAAATAATTCCGTTTTTGTATGTTTTACATATTACTGTACGTCATAAATGCATAAAATTGACCATCTATAAGCATCAGAGATATTCGGATATTCTTAATTTAAATTGTCATATATTCGGGTATCTGTTCCTATTTTTTATTGGTTCCGAAATAGTTTGCATTAAGTATGAAAAATGGAACATCCAACCCACGGAGCTTGCAGGGTAAACTCCCAAGAACTGTTCCTCGTGGCGATCGAAACGGAATCGATCAAAGATCACACGTCTATCGCTCATCTATTTATTTGTTGTTTATTAAAGTTGTTTATTAAAGTGCTTAACTATATTACATTAGCTATTACACTGGATCTATACATTTTTCCATGCAATTATTCTCATTCTTTTTATCTTTACTTTGTCTGACATGACTCCTATATTGATTTAATACTGTTTGCAGTATCTCTGCAACGAGACGAGATTTCTACGATCTCGATAACACTATAATGTAGCGTACTCAATTACTTATTCGTATAAACGCTTAGGAATTAATTCAGGAAGAATCTCGATGCATCGAACTGACATGCTTGAAATTATCATCGATTATACGTAGGATAGAAATATTCTGGTGACAGATAAAGAAATGATTAAGGACTTAGGATTAAGGACGAAGTATCGTTATCTCAGTATTGCCAGAAAAATAATATTTGTTTGTCCTTACGAAATAGAATAAAAATGTTCATCGTGTCATAAAGAAAAATTGAGTAATCAGTAGCAAAATTGAAATTGCAACAATTGATTTTTGAAAATTTATTTCATAACATGATGTCAATCTATATTTTATTTTGTGAGTAATCACTAATATTAACAACGTTGTTGCAGAAAATTAAAACCTTATTCAGCTTTAAAGTGTCCACAACAGCTCGAAATTTAAAGTCGCAATTACTTCTTTCGTTCCTTCGAATGTGTTTCTAGTATCTATTTAATAAGCATAAATAGATAGTCTCAACTCCGGTAATCTTCTAAAAAAAATATACACAAAGAAACAAGTACACGTTTCTTTTATCATATCATTCGAAGCGATCACTGTACATCAGAGACGCGCAATCATGACATAATCGTGTATTCGAATTAAATGTATATATTTGTCCACCGAGAATCTCTGTCGATTTTCGAAATAAAATGGGGAAACGAATCGCTAATCGATTAGCGAACACAAATACGTAAGACGTTTACGTATCTCGTTAATCGTGTTTAAATTGATCACGTTAATCGATTAAACTAAACCGCCTCTGACAATTAGGGCTGGGACTGCGTAGTGATGTTTTCTTTATTCGAGTATTCGAAGATCGATAATTAAAATATTCGACAAGTAGATGTAGTCTGAATATTCGAACACTTCAAAAAATAAAATATTCGACAAGTATAGCTCGAATACTATTCAAATACTCGAGTATTTAAATGTATCACCGATATCTGTGTTATCGAGGTAGTCTAAATTTATGAATAATTTCTTACTTGAATAATAATAGTCGAAAAATGATTGTTAAACAAATATTCGAAGTTCGTTCGTAGGCATTCGAATATGCGCCTGTAAAATATCTGAGTATTAAATTATTCGACTAGTTCCAGCCCTTATAGCGAACGTGGCTTTCACAGTGGCGCGAGTAGACATCTCGAGCTCCTGAGTTTAATTTTTAAGAACCTCGAGCGCGTTAAGTGTATTTTCCTTATCCTGCTTTTACGTGTTAGATAAGACAAATATGTCGAACTGTTAGAGATTTTCCACGTCGTATTCTAGCATTCCCGAATGGTCCAAACGAAGAATCGATGTAGCCGCAGGATATAACTTTTGTAAAATATCCCTGTTGACGTGGTGGCTCAATTACGCGACTAATTAAAGGAACGAACGTTAAGCAAGTTTAATGACTCATTACTCGACAGACTTCCGTTCGCGTTAATTATGAATTCGTGAAAGCGTATAATTTATACGTGATTGTGAGGTATGTGATCGCGCGCGTGGATGTGTGTGGGTGTATGAAAATTTATTTTATCGATAGGGTGAAACATGTTTGTAGTTACTATACATGTGCAAATATGTTTGAAAGGTGTGCTGGAGGTTGCCTAAGTCGTGACATGGTCGTGGAGTCGTTTCAGATTCACGACTCGACAGACTTTATATTGTTCCGCATTTTTTCGTTCGCCATCGCATAATCCGCGATCACGCGGCGATGGTCGAATCTCCGCACTATTTGTTTGTATTTATTTTTACACCGACAGCCCGTGCAACAACAAAGTGTATCGATTTTTTTACGCCGACGTCTGCGTGTAAATATTCGAATAAACTACAAGAAAAACGTGACTGGCGTTTACAAATCGCATTCTGCGTTGCGAGTGGCTCGCGAAAATTTCATTTGGTTTGACCTATTTATTTCCAGGGAAGCTCCTGTATATCGTAGGTCGCAGGAGAATGGTAATTATTAGACTGTGGATCTTCAGCTAACAATAAGTAATACATAATATTTCATGTAAATACAAATATATGTATAAAAATCCACAGTCTAATATGGTGAAGTGATAGTGTTCAACCACCACCAGAGGAATATGTAAAAAAAGGAGTAAAGAAGATAGAAAAAACAGGGAGAAAGAAGATAACGTATGTGGAGTATACAATAAATCGAGTATCTGGATTACGGAACATTTACAAGTAGGTATTAACAAATGCATCGAAACGGTTAACGGTATTCTTTGTTTGGATTTTAATATTTAGCAAAAACAAGAGGCCACTGGAAAAACAGAGAGAACAGTAAATTCCTTCACGAGTGTTCTTTCGTGTTGAATTTGTTAACAATTTATCGATATTCAAAGCGGCATGTCGCTGAATCTGTTGATCGACTACGAGTCGATACGTCCTCGTGATTCGCATTTGGGATGAATAAACAACGGGTAGCAAGTGTCGTGTATTAAATCGTAATTGGGCTTTTTCGACCAATCCTCGGGTGAATTTTACGGAAATTGAGTCGCGAGTTCCATTAATTTTATTGAAATCGAAGCGACAGTGGTTTTCACACTCCACAATCATAAGGAATCTCGTAATTCAAGCAGGGTTTTGGTTTGCATGAATGAAAAGTCGATTTATTCTTTCATTGCATTTTCTTGGGATTTATCTAATACTATCTGGCACGGAATAATTACTTTTATGAAAAGATCGTTCTTACTTAGGCTTTGGGTAAAATTATTTCAATGGAGACGAAAAATCTCAAATTAATTTTCTAGTCTCTATAACTTTTAATACGAACAGAATAAAAAGTAATGGATATGTTTTAAATGCGAGACAATTTAAGAAAACTGGATTTTAAATATAACGAGATGAATGATACTACTGCTTTGCTTATATTTTTATTATCGGTAAAAGTAATCTTCATAAATACGACAAGAATGAAGTACCAATTTCGATCATTCCGCTATGTATAATCCTTTATTTTCTCTTCTGTAAGTTCGTGGACTCGCACCAAGGAGTTTGCGGAACAGAGTTTGAGAAACGCTGTTCTATTACAACGAACATATTATCACAAGGTCCTGCACAAACGTCGAGCTTCCCAACGTTAATTCCAACACAGCTACGTGACAGTAGTTCGATTTCACAAATTCGTCCTTTTTCGACGATTCTTTTCCCTTCTTCTTTTTCCTTTTCGTAGTCCCTTCTGTCACTTTCTCTATCGCGGATTTTCCGTTCACGTTTGGCCGTTGGAAACGTATACCGAATTCCACCTGTAAAACGTTTTATAAATATTTTATTTTGAGCTGAAAATATTATTAGATATATTCTTGGAAATCATGACAAGGTAACCTGTTACCGCAAAAGTGAGATTTACTTTGCTTTAAAATGTGGAAAGAATATTTATATAATTATGTACATTATACGTTTGCGGTACCACTAGCAAGTTTTTCTTTTTAATTTAGCGAAGAGAAACAAGGATGGCCCGAAGAAAATGACGAAACCCGATCTTCCTAAGTTACGTGAAAATGTTAGTAAGAATAAACGACTTAAACAGGTTTGAAGTGATCGTCTTTAAGTTCTTAGGACATCTCGAGCTTAAATTAAATTTGTAATTTTATATGCGATTGCTTGTAAAATTCTATCATCTTTTCACTCGTAGGTGTGAAATCGCTTTTAAATCGAATTGCTTGTAAAGTTGTATAATTTCTTCATTAGTAATATCATTGATCGTTAGCAAAAATTATTCATGCTAAATCCTTACCGATCCATCCAAGAAATCGTATCGTGTGTAGCTCGCCTAAGATTGAAACGTTTACACAAGTGTTTGGGCGATAGAGAGTTCGAAAAATCGAGTCACTATAATATCTTTTCCGTTCGTAGAAGTGCAATAAAGTGGATAAGAAGATTGGCATAGTTTTCAAAGAAGGCAGTCGTATACGTCTACCATATCTTCCATTCTTATTGCGATAGGTGCGCGAGATATCAGAAAATTGAAGTACCTCGTAGAATGTCGACGTTAGGTAAGAATTTCATTTTCCCCGCTGGAGAAAACGGTGTTGATATTTTCACAAAGGCTTAAGATTTTTCTCGAACGAAAGTGTCTAACCTTTTTTCTCTCTGGTACCAGCAGTTGCATATTTTCGTCGAGGTTTAAAAAAGAAAAGCAACGATCCGCGGACCTTTCCAATTTTCCCCCGAATATCGCTAATTCCTCGTCCCGTCGTAGCACATCGCTGAATACCGGTTTCCTCGGTGTTTTTCTTTCGTTTTCCACGTCGATCTTGCGCCTCGTTTTACTTTTGCTCGATTTCTCTGGAGATTCCTCCGTCGTGCGCGGAATATTGCCTTGAAACGCGTCGATTAAACGAAGTCGGAAAGTCAACGGGCAAATTCCAGTGTTTTGTATCTGGAAAACGTTTTCCAGGGAGGACGGTATTAGAAAATAGATGCGCGGCGACTGTTCCAATTTAATTAAACGAAATTTAATGTAATGCTCGTAGATACGTAGCGCGAAATAAGGAAGTCGATCATTTTATTTTATGATTTGAAGATATATTCTGGTCTGAATGTCTAAAAGGAGAGGCTTCTTTAGAAATTAAAAAAACGAGGTCATACAATAATAAATAATTTTATATTTAACACATATCATAATCAAAATTTTGCTTGGGTCATTTTATTATTAATGTCGTAACCATGATATTCCATGGCACGTTTGTTTCAAATAAAAAAGACAGAAATTCTTCATATGTCTGACCATATGTTTATGGTGACTACTAGAATAGAGTCGGTTAATAAATACATTTTATATTTAACGTTTCCTAACAAGAAAAACGTGTTTAGAGTCTCTCGTAATCTCTATACGTTATTTACACATTCACAACATATGATTATTCAAAAACAACTATCCGTCATTTATTTCCCATATCGACAAGTACACCCACTCAATGACCTCGCATTTAAAATAAATCGTTCGCAGAATAATAACAACAATCCACGCTCCCCGGTCATAATTTTCTCCCACTGTTTCGGCGCTTGAAATTTCCACCGACCTCGTTAGACTACGCCACGTGGAAAATTTATTCATCGTCACTTCGTTAAATTTTTCTTCGCTGGGCACACTTGCTCATCAAAATTCCCCGTTCCCTTGGCGGCCCGCGGAAGATTCCCAATTACAATTTGCAATTACAATAAAGACGATCGCCCGATAGTAATTGGCAGCGGTTTGATTTTCTCGAGGACTGAACCCATTACCTTTTTACCCTTTTTGCCCCGTAACACACTTTTCCGGGACCTTTGCGCGGGACCGCTCGTTTAGATAACGCGAGCCACGAAACCGCAACCAGAAATTGTTCTCGGCTCAAACTTGCGGCCACTTTGAGGCTGTAGAACGGCCGGAAATGTCGCAGCTTCTTAAGCAGGTCAGATCAGCAACGTGCACCGGGTTAAACGTTGCAAGACGGCGATAACAGCCAACCCGAAATTCGGCAAACGCAGCGACCAGGGTATCAGGGATGAACGCACGAGAATGATTAAATTCGACCTTGCTAGATTACCAGGGTGATTCGACGGAGTAAATAGGATGTAATGAGACGATATGGCCGAGGAATCTGGTTAATTGGCGGCGGGTAGCGATACATAGGGTCCTGGATCGCGCTGGATATTTGGCTTTTCATCTTCGTCGAGTCCGTCGAGTTTAGGGATTTAGACCTAATAGGCAGAATTTATTTGGAACTCTGGGACCATTCTGGTGTACCAATTTGAAGGATTTTACCGAAAATTATCGTTGGAGGCTGAAAGTTGTAATGGAAGGATTATTGCGGTTAACATTGTGATCCCAAGCGTGTAAGGGTGAAGAGTGACTCTAGCAACTGGGTTAAGCTAGAGCTAAAGTTAAGCTAAGGCTCTATTGCGAGGGAAAATAAAAGAAATCGTAGATAAAAGATTTATATGGTTTAACGATCTTTAGTGTCACATGATATAATTGTTTTCTTAAATGTATCAGTGCAATTCCAGTTATTTTTTAAACAAACCTATCTATTTGAAGAGGTATTTAATTTTCTCTAGGTTTAATATTACAATCTTATTTAAACACTTGTAACAAACAATCAGAAATTATTCATACTCTTTCTGTACCTATGTGTTATCGAATATCATACAATTTGAATAACAGGTAACTTTCCGTTAAGTATTCTCTGAATATTGAAATGCTTAAGAAAAGGATCTGATCTGTAGAATTCGATCCTTTTAAATAAGTAGGTGTAGGATGGGTTACCCTATCGATAAGATAGAATGATCTACTAACCTGTCGATAAAACTTGGCCAAGTAGAACCATAATTCAACGAGGAATATATCAACAGACAATGTTTTACATTACCAATAGAGAAACTCGTTTTATCGATCGAGTACTCTGTATTACCGATTTTTATGATTAGAATGTACTATCTTACCAACATGACACTCCCTTCTCATATCTTTTTATAAGAGGCATGTCAGGCTGGCCGTGTAAGCGTCAATGCATTTTTAGCATATTTGAACGCAGACACCCCACCCTTCTTTACTTTCTGAAGATTTATGGTTGGATGGGAGCCTGAATAGGTCCTTGATATAAGCCATGCATCACAGACAGACATCGAACGATGACTGAAAACTTGGAATACTATATCCATATACATATATATTCAAATTAAATCTTTAACGTCAAATTTTCTTCCTTGAACGTACCTTTATACGTAAAAAAAGTTTCAAGAACAAAAATAAATTATATCTCAAAGTGATATGCATTGGAAAAAAACCTTGGCTGGGACCAGATCCCCTTAAGTGAATGTATCGAAGGAGGAAATGTAAGACTGGTACATTAAGTGTCAAGTTATACGGTTTCGCACCGTTGTAAATAAAATTCACTCACTGACACCGCGTGAGGATATTTCGTGACGTTAACTTTTCGCGAAATGAGCTACCAAACGAGGGGTGAAAAAGTCGAAGAAAAACGCGAGCATCGAATATTCAAGAAGCGTGAACGCTGATCGATTGGAGGGAAGCAGTCTTCTCTCCGAAGGAGGTCATGAAATCGAGCCAACGAAATTCGTCAAACGACGATGAAACCGATCATCGTGCTCTCGAGATTGCGCAGGCGTCCTGCAAGACCCTTCTGATAGTTGAACGCGTAATCTCCCTACGCAGTTGACGAAGACGAAATTGTGTTTCTCGTCGCGTCTCCCTCATGCACGTGGAATACGTGGCTTGGCCCTTTAGCATCCTTCGAGCAGAATACGATGTTTTGCGTGGTGGGTCTTTAAGTCGCCTCGAGGGACATAGATAAAGTTATCCGTTTTCGTCGTCTGTTCACGCCCTATTTTCTCTTCGATTCCGAGATCTCGCCTCGAGCGGCTAACTTTCCGATTTACAACAATATTTTCCTTAGTGGACCGCACTCCTGTCAATGGAATACCATCCATCTTCGCGAGAAGTTTATCTATCCTAACATTGTCCTCCTTTTCGGGTACTCTTTCCATAGATTCTTCATATTTTTGCTTTTGCGAAAGAAAATCCGTTTTTCGAAAGAGACCCGTTTGGAGAGAGAATTTATTATAAAATTGAAGTCCGTGGAAATCTTGCGAAGTATAAAAGTAGAAGTCAAAGTGCAGTCTTTGTTCGATTAAAATCATCTCACGTTTTCATTTTCTTCTCTAATTTCCGTATATCGTACAAGCTCAAGATTTGCCGTGCTTATTTTAGAGGACGTAGATAATATTAGGGTGAACCAAAAGTTCGTGCGTTTTTCACATTGCTTCAGTGTGAACATTAAAATTACTTTATATGCAAGAGTTATATATAGTTATATATCATTTTGTAGCTGTTGAAAAGCTCTTTCGTATTTAATTATTAGCTATATTAATTTATTGATCATTTAATTTTTTTAAAGCGGCAAAGAAAATATTATATTCGGTAGCTTTAAACTCTTGCTTCCAGTAGTGACGTCAAAGTACTCGAATCTCCAAATTCTCCGTGATTTTAATAAAACGAAAAAGAATTAAACGATCAATGAATTAATGTAGCTAATAATTAAATATGACAGACCTTTTCAAAAGCTACAATATGATGTATAACGCTTGAATATAAAATAATTTTAATGACTTCAAAAAATTGCACAAACTAAAACCACGCGAAGAACCCACGAACTTTTGATTCACCCTAATATATTAAATATATTCATGTTTGAAATATTCAAATACATATATGATATATGTCGTATCTTACAGTTCGGTACTGTACTCGGATTTCCACAAATTAATCTTCTGGGTAACGTTTTCATGTGCTTACGCGAGCTAATTACAACTACCCTCATCGCGATTGCACGTTCAAGATTAGACTAGTCCACCCGTTGCTCGTATCGTTATTTCTGCGTTTCAGATTAAACTTCCCACGTAATGAGCCGAGCCTAATTCACGATGCATCATTGGCCAGTATGTGTAATCAGGATCCCAATGGCTTTCACCGATGTAATTATAATAAACTAATCGTAATACACTGAACTTGTCAATTTGTTTGCAATTAGCTGTGGTTCGGTAAATTTAAGTTTCGATAATAATTCCACTGTGAACTTTTATGGGTGACATTATATTGTTTGCACGATTCACTGGGTCTGTCGTGAATTGATCTTGTAATAATGATGTAATTGTAATCCTTTGTACAAAAATACACTATTAATTGGAGTAGTAAGAAACAATTATCGTTAGTAGGTTAAAAATCGTCTCATCATTGGTAAGCATCACTTTATTTTGCAAAGATAATTAGTTTTCCTTTTTTTATTCTTCGTCAAATGAGTCGAGTCAAGATTTAAAAATTGTATACTTTGTGTTTTTGAATATACATAGGCTTCATGGTATTCAAACGTGAGGATTTCTCCCGAAGATTTACACATTTAAGTATTATCGTAATGCTTCAAGATTTTATGTTTCGTGACTTTTAATATAGATTCATAGTACTCAAACGAGAGGATTTCTCTTGAAGATTAATAAATTAACACTTCGTCTTGATTCTAGAAAAATATTCGACTACCCAATTACATTTGTCAAATACGTGAATCTCCGAAGTGCTCTTACAAATACTCAAGTACAGTCAAGTGTACGAAGAGTTGACTTATGAAACCAAGACAGTTCCTATTAGTTAAGAAGTAATTTCCTCAAGTGTTCACGAACATAGATATTCGCACATAATGGCATTGCCCCTGAAGCTATGGGACCCGCCTTAACCCCCTGGAGTAAATTCTTCGGTTTACATTCACAAACTAAACGATGATACAGCAAGAAGTTAGATATTGACATCCAGGATGATTGTTTGTCCTGGAGGAATAGCTACATCAATGTTGGCGACAATTTAACATTGTTTACATCTACGCACTGATCGTGCCAGTGTTTACAAAGTTTCTGGGATCTGAGAGAGAACACTGTAGTTAGGTTTGCTGTATGTCGAATATCCTCGCGAGCTGTAGGTTCAGGATGCGACGACTAAGGGACGACTGAGGTCGATTTTAATTCAGGATCATGTATTTTACGATATTGATTGCGAATACGATATTGATTATTCCAAAGACGTATGAGTTGAGTAATACGCTTAGGTAGTTTGCGTAGCCTAGAAATTGTGATCTAGGTACCAACGATGACATTATATTCTGTTTGCTCAGTTGTCCCTCGTACTAATTCAACAACGTGAGTTTGTTTATACTCTGTGCACTAGAAGAGTGTTGGAAGGGAAATTTAATTATGTTCTTTATAGTCTTTTCTAGATCATACGTATGTTGTCTTTGTCTCGCAAGTGGAAATATAAGAGAATAGCATGAAAAGTACAAGGTATAGACTTAGGTATATTCTTGACATTTACTCAAAATGTAATATGAAAAATTGAAATATACAATCCTTCATCGAGTCATTGTTATTGCATAGTATTTATAACATAGCAACATTATTTAAAAGTATGCAAGTATTAGATATTATTAGTTGCCAATCACCAGTGATTATCGTGGCAATCAAGATTTGGAACAGCAGCCTTATTAATTGAATGCCAGTTAAATTTCACATTCCTCTTTCTCTAAGTGTCGTAACCAGTACTCTATACAGTACCCGATATTTAAATAATTATTTTACGCTCTTCTTAGTTAGAATTCCTACATCCTCTAGCGCTACAATCTTATTCTAGTCGAATCGGTAAGATTCAGTGCGACACTGGCCCTCTATCCGTATCGCACAAAATAGCATTTCGTACATCAACGGTCGGCAACTTATGACATTCGAGTTAATCGCTAACCAAAGATGCAATAGCAAATACTTCATCGATAGAATAAATAATTGAAAAAGTCAATGCCATTTGTTAGTAAACAAAATTGCGTACATAAATTAATTAATATCTTGGTAAAATATAGAGGTAAAAGGTAAAATATAGAGTTGCAAATCCCTCTAATTTCAAGAATATTTATTACTGGAATCGGGAACTTACGGTAATTCTTAATTCCAATGGTTTGTCGTCGGTAACTTCGAAACGAGCGACTCGGAATCGAGGTTTGATGATGTAAGATGGCACCACTCCGCTTCCTGTGACTTTCACGCGCCAATTCGTTCTCGTTCTGTGGCTCGATACTTCAAAAGACTCCTAAATCGGATTAAAATAAGCACATTTACGAATTGTTTACGAATTATAAGTAGGTAATTATCAATCACAAGAAATTCAACGATTTATAATTATCTTTATAATACGTTATACGATTTTCATTAATTTTTGTTTCATTCTGGTTTATGGAATCACCTACTATTAATAAATATAATATTATACTATTTATAATGTTTCCATAAATAAATAAATACTCTGTTCGAGTACTAATCGATATCATAAACAATACCTCGCTTGAGACGATATGTATCGAACGAATCGATTTAAAATCGCGTCAAAAATTCGAAAACGCGTGCTAACGCTTCGTTAACCTTCTTCTTGTCTCTGGAATCGTGCGAAGCCAAATAAATAAGTAGCATATAAATAAATGAATGTTTGTCAAATTTTGTTGAGTCTGTGAATCGGATTTCTTGATTCGTGGATCGTTCGAACGGTATAAAAATCACAATGCCATGCGAATCTAGAACAAAATCTTTCAAAATTTGTCGCTGCATTTGCAAATGGAGGTGTCAATGTCTAATTCCTCGAGAAAGGAAGCCCAAACCGCCGTTCGGCAGTTCATCGAAACGCGACGACATCATTGGATTGCATCCAAAATTCTATTCGGGCGAAGTCGACTCGCCACCTGTGGGATTGTACGATCCTCGACCCATCGACACAAAAATCACTGCCACCAGGTACAGTTTGAACAAAATTGTCCACGAATTACAAGTGGTTCACTTCCACCAACATTTAATAATTATTTTGATTACATAAAGTCATTCCAAGCACTTCATTCAAGAAACGTTTCGATTTTTTGTACTTTGGTCCTCTTCTAGAAACAACCTAAAAATTTAGTTACGAGGATGCAGAACAATATTTCTATAATGAAAAATATTAAGAAGAGAGGAACTTTTTAAATCGATAATTTTAGCTCAAGCGAGTTAGAATAAAAATGATGACAAAAATCACTGATCCTTAAATTATTATGTAGTGTCTAACTTTTAGATAAATTATATTTATAAGTCTTATTTATAAATCTGAATATTGTTCAGTTTTGTGTTTCTACATCCTGAAAAGAGCCTCCATGAAAAGCTGAAATATTGCTGAAACTAAACAACATAGCCAAGTTTTTCTGTGGAGTTCTGTTTATTTGATACTTTGATTAACAAATTAAAAAGATTCATGTTTCCATTCGATTCTCCACGAGTTAATTTTGCAAGATGACACGCAATAGTTTACAAGACTAACTTTCCGTGAATAATTAGTTGGAAGAAGCAAGTAGAGCTCGAGGAGTTTTCAGCTACGATGGGAGGACGACTTTTAGACAAATATGTGTTGGAGAGGAGTCTGATGAAGACAGGATTAGGACCTGGAACGCACGAAATCTCCCAGTGGCCAGAAATCAGTTTACAGAGGACTTGCAAAACTATTCGAAGGGATATTGGGTTCGGAACAGTTCCCCTTTTCAAACCTGCCCATGTGTGCACTAACCCTGGACCAGGTAGATTGACCTTAAGACTTGGACAATTCGAATAATTTATAGGTATTTGAATGCTATGATGCATTTTGGATTTGAGTGTCGGAATATTATTACGATAGTGTTATTTTATAAAATTCTGCTATTACAATATTATATTAAATATCAGTGCTCAACAAAACAGTGGTTTTCGATCGGTTCTGTTAATAATAAAAATTACGCCTTCATGGTATTCAAACGAATAATCACCCTTGAAGATTAACATATTAATGGTTTATAGTACTCAAATGAGAGGGTTTCACTTAAACATTAATATAGCGGAGTTTCATCTGGATTTCACCAAATTTTATAGTATATTCAATTTATATTTAATTACTTGATCAGTGTAAACAATATTCGAATGCCTAAGTGTTCCAAAATTCTTCGAGTTATATTCAAGTTTGTCATTTAATAATTTCAACGATTCAATTGCAGATTTAATTATGTTTTTGCTTCAGGATACACGCGAAAGAGTCCATATCATTACATGGATGAAAGGAAACGTATTGGCTCTTCGTGTGTTCCCACTTTCGAGTACGACGGTCTGCGGCCTAGGTTTCAGACGATCGCAAAACCCTGGAGTCTGCCTTCCAACTTGTATCTATTTGTATTTCTCGTATGATCCACAAAACATAATTAAGAGTCAAACGCTATGATTAAAAAAAAAAAAAAAAAAAAAAAAGAATCAAGTAATGACTAAAATCTTGTAGATTGAGTATAAGTTAATTCATGGATGTAAACGCAACAAAGAAATAATTACTGTTTATTCGTATTCATCTTTATAATAACGTCTGTTAGCCGTACACCTTTATATCAGTCGCAGAGAATATTATAATGACGAGTGTCAGCAAACATAAACTATTTCTGGGTTACTCGTACGACTATGAATTCATTTACATTGAAGTTATTGTTATACTCGAATTAACTAACTTATCATTAAATCGATGATTCTAATTTCTTATTTCTCTTTATAATCATTGAAAAATAATATGAATTATAGAAAGTTGAAAATAGTAAAATAGAATGTTGAGACTGATGGAATATCGTATTTACGTATGCTTTAATTAAAATTGCTATATTTTTCTAACAGATACGACGTAAAACATCCAGACAGTCTAGAAGCAACTCTGGAGAAATTCACAGGAAAGAGGGGTCCCTACGATTTATTCACAGGTTCTTTTAATTAGAAAACCGATTAAGATCGAAGATTGTAATCAGTTAATAATGATTCCACAACTTTTGGTTGAAATTCCTTCTAGGACCAAGGGACGATAGTACGCTCGTGGGCTATCAGAAACCAGCGAAATCGATAGATTGCGGTGACTGGCCTAAATCGCTGCCAAACGAGTTGTTGCGCAAGTCGAACTATTATAAAGGACGTTGGAGCACCTGTCCAAGGTATTCTCGTTAAACTTGAGTCATTTAGAATATTTGCGATGAAACAAATCATGCTGAGTTCTGTAAGACTAGTCTGACCTTTAAAAACATATAAAGTTTTATGATTTTTTAGCGTGAAAGCTATACTATGTATAATAAATACGTAACGTATAAATTTCAAATTTGAATACATGAATAGATATACTTTGAAGTGCAACTTGTGAAATTTGTTTTGCAAAATATTAATAGTGTTGCTTGAAGGATTCTTATACAAATTCGACCGAGTTTTGCAACTTATACTTAAACTTCTGAATGAATCTATTTACGTTTGAAGCAAATTATAATTATTTGTGGCTTAAATATAGAAAATAACGAAGCCTCCGAATTCTCGTCAGATTTCCAAAGAAGTCAGGCGTGAGATTAATGACGCGAGATCTTGCATTGTGTTACAAGGACCCCACGCATCCAGGACCATTTCACTATAACCCAACGTCGCCTAGAAAACCAGAGAACGCGAAACGGTATCCATTTAATAGTAATATCGAACACGTGAGGCCAGTCCCATCGTCAGAAATTCGTCCAGGTCCGGGTAGATACAGTATTAAGGACATGCATTCCATAAAAGGTCACGGATGGACTTCTGTTTTCAAGAGCAAAACGCCACGAACTGATTTCATAATTATACCCTCGTACAATTATTTCTAGCATGCCTCACTTGGGACATTCGGGCAAATAAAGTTAAAGAAATCTGGTTGAAAAAAGTTTCGTTCTTCTACTTTATAACATAAATATGAATATAGTGTTATGCAAGTTAAAACAGCTGTCCACAGTATTTTCTACAAAGTTGGTACATTATAGTTAATTGGGTTATATGTGTAACGACGCGTTTTTTTGTTTGCTTCTTTTCCTCTGTAAAAATAAAGTAGACTAAAGCTTACTTCTTCCAACTGGTTTTGATTCGGTTGATAAGTGATCGGGAGATTCAAAATGGTTCCAGTTTCGATCGTTTTACCAGGAGGCGCGAAGAATGGTCCAAAAGGATCCAACAGGCTCACATTTACCTTCACGGTCCTAATTGTAATCACAGAAATTATTATTACATTCTAGTAATATTTAACACAAATTGTGTCATTCGAAATAGGACATCTATCATCATTGCTTTCATGCTTGAAAATAAATTAAATTTAAATACATACAACAATTTGTATCGCATATTTAATTCAAGGATTTCTATTATAGGCTGCGTTGACGACAATAATGGTTAAGGAAGAGGTTCTTGTCATAAAAACTTTTTTTTTTTTATTATCCCACTTGGATTTAATCAAAGGTAAAGTCGCAAAAGTTTAAGAAAATCTAGAAGGTTGATTCGAATTCATACATTTTTGAAAAATTGCACATGGTTTCCTAGTTCGTGACGTGACCTGTTTCGAATGGAACACTTTATATATTTCCGACGTTTTTCTAACTTGTTGGAGATATTCTTGACGAGTAAGAATTTCCTTGAAGATGTACCGATCGCTGTAGGTCCAAAAGCTACTTCACGATTCTCGTTCAAGATCACTATGTCCGGCCTCGTGACAGGACAAATTAATTCAGCGAATAAGAGTTCATTTCGCTTGACGCCATCTTTCGTCTCCAAGTCGATCGTACAGGTGACGAAAATTGTGGAAACACGTGGCTCGAAAGTCTCCAGTAAAATGATTTCCTCGGGCAATTTTTCGACATCGGATATCTCCTCTTTTTCGTCAGCTATTTTCGCCTTTCTTCCTTTTCTTGCCTTTCCTTTTCGAAAAATGTAACCGTTGTTAAAAAATCTGATTTCTTGAAGATTTTGTTGATTATTATTTCCCTATTACTTTCTCTAGGTGTAGGTTCTCTGAGATGTAGATATTAATGTCGATAACAATTAGTATCGTTAAAATACTAGCAAGTTCCTAGGGTGCATTGTTTTCAAAATGAAACTTCACTCTTTGTTGAAATAAAGCTTCAACTAAAATTTAACGATGAGATAAAAATTCTCCTTAATTGCCACCTTTTATCATTGATTAATGCAGTTCATGTATATCGATATTTCATATTCGTACTATAAACAGGACTTATTTATACACAACCTAATAAAATCCTGATTTTTTCTTGTGAAGTAATATTGATCTAGACCTCGATTACGGTTAACGTCGAACAGAATTGCAAAATGTCTCTCCTCCACCTTTTCCATGCGATTTATTATCCTTTTCAGACTTCTCCCGCTGTTCTCGTTCCTCGGTGTTCATTTTCGTTTCTCGAGTTTCTTCGGTTTTCAGTAACCTCGGTGTGAAGATGAAGTTGGCCTTGACGAGTTGTTTGCTATGTAGACGACCACTCTGTGGAACAACCTGGACATGATCAGAGGAGCACTTGAATTCGAAACGAGCCGTGAACTCTTTCTCCTGATTCTTCACGATCCCGCAAGTGCAGTGAGGATAGGAAGCCATGTTGAAGCCTCTCAGATGAAGGGAGGCCTGAATTCATTTTCATCGAGTACGATATTTCCATGAATGTTATCAATTTAAATTCTTAAATATTCAATTATTATTTCTCTACTATTTAAATATTCAATTATTATTTCTCTATTATTTAAATACTATAGTCTGCAATCCACTTTGGGGGAGATTCACTGTTCTGCAATTTCGTTTCTATTCAAGTACGAAGTTTGGTTTGTTTACTATGGAAAACGAGCCGCAGGGTGTCGCGGGGAATACAAGGATTTGTTCGCTAAATTCGCAGAATGTGTCCACGATGTATACGAGAATATTGATAACGTTCTTCTCCTTTCTTTTGTCCTTGGAATGACGTCTTCTCATTGGGACATTCTCAAGTTCCTCGGTATCTATCGCGAGGCGTGAGAAAATTGTATTTACAAGTCGCGTGTGGAAAGTTTGGTCTTCAAATTTGGACAGAATGTAATTTATTTATGTATACATAATCAATATTCAGGATAATATAGTCTGTTAACGTAATCATAATTAATATTCATCGATGACGAGTAGTAACGAAGTGACTAATTATTATGATTGATGAATAACAAAACTAATCAGAGAGAACAACTCCTCAGAGAATACAACCTTACGAAAAGAAAATAGAAATAGAACATCATACAAAATTCGTAAAAGAAAGTGTTTAAAAAAATTGAAATAAAAAAGTATGAAGCAACAGACGTAAATAAAAGAAAGGTACTTATAAAACACCATAGGTATTCCAAAAATAATACAACTTTGTTATCTATAACATGATAAACGAACTACTGAAGTCTATTGAAGGTTTTCTCCTTCTATTTGTTGGTTATTACTACATTAATCAAGTTGAAAAGTAATCAAAAGGTGATCAACGACTGCCCAACTTCCTCAGGGATGATTTCTGTACTTCATTGTCACGTACCTGAATCATCCTCAAACGCAGAGGAATTATTGTCTACGTCATCCTTCGAATCTTTAAGATCATTCTCGTCTGGATCACTTGAAACAGTTACTTCAGGTGGCTTCGTTGCTGGAGGAATGCCTCTTCGTTGGATCGTCGATCGCACGTCATACAGATTTCTTAGATTTCTCATCTCCTTATTGTTTCCAGCGAGCTCTGCTAGGGTCACTACACGCACCTGGAATCTGATGAATATCCTCTCATACATTTATCGAAACAGCTAAAAGATAGAAACAACGTTTCGTTAATTCACGAGGAAGAAGAGGACCACTGGAGAGGCCTCAAAACTGTGGATAAAACATTTGGTTTATTTGAATACAGTTGCTTTATCGCAATTCGCTTTGAAACTAACAAAATTATAGTTCGATGTCATCTATTTCATTGATTACTACAGACGGAGACGAAAGATACTATTATTATCGTGAAAATAATATTAAAGTAATAGTTGGATTCATAAAATAATAGTTGGAAATATATCTTCCTTACATATCCATAATAATTGTCACAATAGTGTACACATTATGCTACAGGAATTTTCAAAGCGATCAAAGAAAATTGATTAACCTCCGTTCTTCAGCCAGTCCATTCGATCCAATCTCATTTCCAGGGATGTCAGTTAAGCATCCAGAGTATATGAGATGAAGTTCGATAGTTTCCATGGGTAGAATACTGCCAAAACCGTGATTAGGTTGCACCTCCATGAACGGTGGCAGGTTCAGAAAACCGTATTCTTGTATCAACAAGGAATCATTCGTTAGTTTTAGTTCCGTGTACACGGATTCGTGTGTGTGAACACGACCAAGCTTGATATACCCTGGTTCTGTAAAAAAAAAAAGGTAAACAGTGAGTGAGCCAAATTTTTCTTCGACTGTATTTACATTAAAATTAAGTTTGACCTAGTACCAAACCGCGACAAGTAGTCAAACTTGCAAGAACATTCAAAACTATCGGTGGTGGCTTTTCTGCATCTCGAGACACCGTGTATACGTGAATGGGAAATTTGAGCATACTTGTCGTTGAATCGTAAAATCTGTAAATATATCATGTTACTAAAGTATGGTAAGTTATTTACAGTTTTGTTAAAATGATATTCTTGATATCATTAAAATGTTGGTTGGAGCATATATTAATTAGGTGAAATATTTTAAGCTGATCGCGAGGAAGCGTGCGAGATGAAAAGAGAACCATAAGCACGGGACGAGAGTACATGAAGGAAATTTGTAAACTACCACTGACGTTTTTTTCTTTAAATAGCAATTACAGGTCAATTCTGATTAAAAAGGTAAAATGTAGATAAATACTTTGTCGAATTAGTGAGTGCAATTAAACGTCAATTTATTTTATTTCGTTTTGCAGGAATGAATTCAGAGGAAAACATTATAAAGGAACTTAAAAGAATATATTTTTCAATTCATACGATCAGATTATGCAAAAAGAGCACAAAAGACGTGTAATAATTTCTTTCGAAATTATTTTCCACTTGTAAGTAAATAAAATTAATTATTCAAATTCTTATATTATGCATACTGTCAGAAATCCAGATTTTTTATGAATACATTTTTACATTAAATAAAGTACATTATTACCTTTACTGCCTTCACAAACTGACTCGTAATTTTCAGAATTTCAAGTGCAAGCTTCACTAAGGCATAAGACGATAAGAAACAGGTGATTGGAATAAAGAAATCAGTCGAAATTAAAATTCGTTACTTCAATTAAATCTCAAACAACATCTTTTACCGCTTGGACAGGTGAAGTATGCCGGACTCAGGTACCAGCCTCACGTTAACCATAGAAAATGTTTCAGGTTGGACGATCGTCGATCTTGGATGAACGGTCACTTGATTCCCTAAACGTTTTGGTGTTCTAATGGAAACTTGAACACTGCAACGCCCTACGCATCGTATAAACAGTCAGTACTTCCGATTAACATCGAAATACATTTCAAAACGTACCAGTGTTAACAACATTGAAACTTTGTTGGCAGACGTCAGAATCGATCATCGCGACACCGAGATCAACGCAGGGTGGATCCAAATAGATTTGGGATTCGACAACTCTTGCCCAAACTGGAACCTCCTATTCAGAAGACAATGAAACGTCTTTGTGTCAGGTCTGATAACATTTGTATAAAATACCTGTTTGTCAAATATTTGTTCGTCCTTGTAGAAATAGATCTTGATGACTTCGTGATGCAAACCGATGTGTCGTGGACGAAAGGAGATCCTTAACTGACATTTCACCTTCGGAGGGACTTCTATTTGCAGCATTTTTCTAGGTGTATCGCTGTCCTCGGTGTTGTTATCTGTATGATTTTCAGCATTTTCATTTTCGTCTGAAAGAAATTTTCGCTATTAATTTTGCAAATATTGCTGTATTTTTTGGATTTTTAGAATGTTTATTAAATACAATCTGATTTAGAGTCGAAACTTTTAAAAATATATAAATTCGTAGGTACTCGAACTAACCGATGCTCGAATTGAGTGATTTTGCGGTCGGCGCGTCCGCGTCATCGAAATACCAGAGAAAGCAATCCTTGAGGTCGTTTCTTTCCCCAATTTTAACGGAGAAGGACTTTCGTCCTTCATTCGAAATGGTGAGGACTCTATCTGTGAACTTTGAGTCTTTAAACTTCCATATTGGGCCTGTGGGAAACCTAACACAATAATACAATAATAGTAATGTATAAAAGAGTAACTACTGAGTCCAGAACATGTAGGTTTTGTATATTTTCATTCATATGTCTCAATAATTTACAAACAAAACAGAATATTATATCAGTAGCCACAGGATCATCTCATTAAAGTCATCAATATAATATTTTGGAAATCGAGTTGTTCGCTAGACAAGCAAATTACCTCTTTGTACAATTTACAGAAATTGCAATAATTCAACAAACCATTCATCGGATTTCACTAGCACTCTAGGCCAGAGTAACCTAATTCTGAAAATTCTCTGTACCAAAGTCGTTAAAACTTAATCCACGTAATGTGACGTTTTATTTTACCGGTTCTACGAATAGTTCGTTTCTAACCAGTGTATTACAAAATCCAAACGACGCTACCTAACTTCTCTAGGGTCCAAAACAGGTACAGGATTCGCTGGATTGCAGAGAACAGGAACACGGAACTCGTGGAAAGTGTTCGGGTTGTCATCATTTAACGTTAGAAAAGAAATCTCTGCTGTTACTTTCTCGTCGTGAACAGGTGAAAATTTCACGTTGGCGATTACGTGGAGACCAGGTTTAACCCTCGCAGCGTCCATAATCCCAATCTGATTCAAAAGATTTCGTCGTCTAACATTTCTTTGATATATTTATCATGGTAAAGTGTGATTTGGAAACCTCGATGACTGGTTCCCAGATTTCAGAGTGGACTTTGTTGAATCGTAGATACGCCCATTTTGCAGTCTTGTTCGTGATGGTCATCTTCTGAGTGTAATTCTCGCCAACCTCGAAGTCCTGATAGACGAGAAAATTGATTTATCTTTCATATAAGCTGTAACAGAATTTTTGATGCTAGGAACACACTATCGACTTTGCTATCGACTGATCTGTTTTATACATAACAAAGTTATTTAGGTGGTGCCATTTAAATGCCCCACCTTTTGGACTTCGAACAAACTGTCATACAACGGAAAGTCGATAGTACGTTCCTAGTCGTACATCGAAAACGACGACACTTGGATTCGCAAAAAAGCAATTGTCGCTAGGGAAAACTTCTGTCGTCGATGATTCGGATCCTCTCGTCTTTATGGCTTCGCCAAACACATAATTGTCATTCGATGAAACTTTTTCTTTCGTTTCTATAATGCTTTCATCTTTTATTATTTCGTCAGGTTTCTGTTTCGATTCTTCGATCTTCTCCGCTTCTGTAAAATGTTCCTTTCCTGTTAATAAATCCTCGTCCTGAAAATTAATTACGTAACGTTCTACTTATCACATATTAAATTCTCGTTGTAAAAGAATATGACGTGTCAACGTTCGATTGTTGCAAATTATTCAAATTTCATTGCGAAACCTTTTTGGACGTGATCGGAAAGTCTTCTTCGACGATCTTTGAAAGACTTTGGAAATCCTCTTCTTCGCCTAAGTTTTCCTCCATGGAAATTTCCGCCGAACTTTCTTTACGAACTCTTTCAGGCATCATTTTCTTTGAAACTTGCTTCTTCGGTTTCATTTCTTGAGCAATCTTTTGAATGATTTTCATCATTCTTTCCTTTCGAAGTTTTATCTCTCTCCTCCTCTCGCGTTTATACTTTAATATCTATATTTGAAGTTTGATACGCGTGAAAAAAATTGTGATCATTTTTAAGACTCTCGTTAGCTCAAAGGAATACTAACTTTATCAAAAATGACAGAATTGGCCGGTATAATTTCGTCGATTTTGTATTTCCATCTTATTCTGAACAGGAAGAGTATTGTGTACGTGGATTACTTTTTATTAAGAATTATATCGTCGAAAATCTATCGAGTACCTCATAATATTATCCAAACGAAGATTTTCACGAATGATTGCTCTTTCTTTGAAATGACACGTACGATTCCATTCTTGGTTCAGCAAGTTATTCTAAAAAAAAAAAATTCATTGAACTGATAATCTAAGTTCGTTATCTTATGGTTCATTTATTCTACCTTCAGTGAGTTTAACGAATAGAAAAACTTCCACCATTTGTATTGGTACAAGCACGCTTCCCTCCGCAGTTTCTCGTTTTTTAAACGACGTATTTTTAGTTTAGACCATTTCGTAAATTTATAACCTACATTGAAAGGAGATCTTCGATGATTTATTAACTGTTAAGTAACTTACGTGTTTCCTTACACGCACTTTTGTCATTCCATTTTGGAATTTCTATTTCTTTCGAATTCTCCACTAAGTTCACTTTTTCTTCTTCATCTTCCAACTGTATATTAATGAATTAATTGGGATTCTATTTATTAAAATAATAAGTTCCTGTCTATATCTAACCTTTTCATTTTCACGTTGTTCTCTTTGAGTTAAATGTAAAACTTCCTTGCCAATTATTCCACGATTTCTCAACTTCGATAGACCTTGCACCGTTATCAAAATTAATCATTTCTCCTTAGACCTTATAAAGTAAAAATTTTACCTATCGCAGTTTGTTTTCTTTCCCTTTCGAGCCTCGCCGCGGTTTTCTCGTCAAAAGCATCGGTGCACACCTACAAAGAGGCATACTTTGATGAAGATGTACGCTATTTTGCGAGGCTTGAATCACCTTTTTCTGAAAATTGGACATTGCTCAGCGTTCCAAGTTCCTCTTTGCAATTTGAAACCGTCAAAACGAAAAAAAAGAGCGCAGGAAAATGGAAGAATCGGTTGACAATTCTCACCTGTCTATATTCCTTTGCATGAGCATAATTCGAAGTACTCATTGTCAGTTCAACATTTCAACTCATTTAAAGCTAGTAATGTTTTGTTAGTAAAATTTAAAGCACGTCATGGTATTCGATAGGGGCTAAAAAGATATGGGACCCTTAGATGTTGAAAGAAGCTTAATTGTCGTCGTTTCTACTCGAATAAATGATGTTCAATGCAAAAGAAAGTAATTGTTCTATTATCCGAAAATTCCATTATCCGGCCACATTTGTTTCTCTATTAGCTCGGATGTGGGAGTCGCTACTGTATATAAATATTTTAGTAACATACGACAAGTTTAGACCAAATATTCCAACTGATAAGGCCCGATGCTCACCGCAAAACTCAATTCTTAAACAATTTCACACTCGAAATTCGGATTACTGTAAATGCTATATTCTCTTCTCCAACTTCTCCGCAATTATTTAATCAACCTTCCTCGAAATCCCTCCCTATCTTTTTCCTCGCTCCTCTCCATCGTTCTCGGCTTCCAATTTCCTGCTTTCGACTGATTCCTCGGCAAACAGTGGTAATTCTTCCGCCCCGAGCGCGCGGAAATCTCTGCAGCCGGCGATCAAAGCAATCCAGACCCCTGGCAAGATCGTAACGATTCATCCTCTCAATTAGCTCGCACGGCAGACTTCCCATTACCTCGCATTACCCCTTTTTTTTTCCCCCGTCAACGGTGTTCCGTGAACGGAGCGAAAGCCGCGAGATATCTCGCGCCAGATGGAATCGTAACAGAAACGCTCCGAGATAATGATGCACCAGACTCGAACGATTACTCTGGCTGCACCGAATTCATAATTCATACGTGTGCCGCGAACTTTGAACCGACGTCAGGGGGAATTTGTAATTGCCCGGGTCTTTAAATGTTCGCCACCGCGGCTGACCCCTTTCGTTCGTGCCCACACACGTCACACGCGCCTGTCACGGCCGATTTTTCGTCACGCTCGAGCTTCTGCTTTTTCGAGAACGATCCCTGAAAATTATTACAGAGCAAAGGTAGCGAAGGTATCAATTACCTTAGGGATGTAGGGAGACGAACGGATCGTTGCTCCCTCGGATTCGTCGCACCCTGCATCCCTTCTGCTATCAATCCTTTGAAACTCGTTGCAAGTTCAACCCTTATTCGGATTATGGTAGCCGCTGTGGCACCATTTTCCTTGTTTGCATTTAATGTAATTGAGGAATTTTTCTCGCGCGACGACTGAGAAATTAAGCATACTTTATGAATTTCTATCAAAGCCTATGAAACAAAGAACGGAGAAGAATTTTTTCTACTGATTCAAATACTTTGTTATGCACTGCACAGGGTGTCCCACGTAACACTTTTCATGATTTTTCAAGTACTTGCGATAATCTGACAAAAGATATTTTAAACAAGTGTTGATTTGTTTTCGAGTGGCTATATATTGCAATAAAAAAAAGTTGGAAAGGTCAACTTCATTTTTTTAAATAGCACTTTGTATTTTTTTTGACTTAATAGTATTATAGTCTGTGTCAAGATGAATTCAACGACCTAGTGCACCTCGGAATGACTTTGAAGGAAAATAAATGAAAATTTTCTGGTCTGAAACAATCTTCACTGATCGTATATGTATTAGGTTATGTATATGGAATGTATATTTTGCATAGATATACGTACGCTACATGTAAGTGCATGCTTTCATATAAACTATGCATTTTCATACATTATACGCATTTTATGGACATGCACCCGCAGTTTACTTGTAATCATAGATCATTAACAACAACCGTTTAAACGACAGTTTAATGTAAATCGTATTCCTTGATCTATCTTCAACCATGATTGCTAAGAGACGTTCCGTTCGATATTTCGCATCTCTAGAGTCTCGTAGACAATAAGAAACGTATATCTCAGATGTTTGAAACTTGTTTTCGGTGAATATTCAAATGGTAGGCCGGAAGCGGCGCATCTTACTCGAGATGGAGAAAAAAACTAGACGTTCCTCTAGCGGCCATATGTCGGACAATTTCGTAGATTGATGGAGAATTTCACGGAACAACTGACACCCGTATAGATATTCCCATAGACGAAGGCTACGTAACGCGGCTGTCACGCGAGGCCCGCACATTATTTGCCGGGGTGAATTAATCGAGTTCCAATTGGCCGCTAATAACTTTCGAATTTACGAGCGTCTAACGCGCCGTTCTCGACACCTCGTTTTCGATGTCTCATCGAGGACAAATGATCAACGCGTAGCTCGTTTGCGCCTACTGTGTTTCGGTTTGGTGAAGAGTGGAGGTGAACAAAGGGAAAGATATGATAAATAGGCACGGTGTTAAATTATCGAAAATAATTGGGGAAAACCAGGGGCACCTGTAAGTAATATTTTTAAGCGAGGTAAACATTCAGAAAATTTAAGAACGAATACAATATATCACATAAAAATTTCTAAATACAACAGAATGTACGTTATGTATATTATCATATGTTTTCATTTCAGAATTAAATTTCTGGAATGTATTCCAATCATTTGTGTTTTATTAAAATACAAGATCTTAAAGTTCCATTTGAAAAATTAGTCTTGAACACTTTGGACCACTTTCATCCGCTAGTTTCTATTTCGCATGTCTACGAAATAAACCACGACTTCAACGTGAGTGTAAGGTGAATATCTTCTTCCAACTAAGTTCAAGTATAAATGAAAAAAATCTACTTGTCTGTTGCATATGGTGTGGACGAAATAACATTATCTAATAGTTGTATCCATTTTTACATAATCCCTGTGAAACCTATACCTTTTTAGATTTATTAGCGATTAAAATAAACAGTTGTGCATTAACTACAAATATGGGAATGTAACCTGGTAGGACAGATTCATGAATTCTTTTTCTACCCCCTTGCCTTGGAAGAGCAAAATTATAAACCGATCGTCAACTGTAGATACTGTTGCTGAAGGCCAAAAGTCTGCACCCACAATTTATTTAGTGCGATTCACTTTAGCTACAGTAATCTTTCTGGCAGATAAAAAGACAGAATTATTCGTAGATAAAATATTCTGTGTGATAGCAACAGCGTTCTGAATCGCAGGTTTACAGTCCTCGCGTTGAAAAGCAGTGAAAAGCATTGAGAAACTGCGACACCCACAACAAAGCTCCCCCGATACACACCGACCCTGTTCGTACCAGACTCTCGAATAATTCTTAATGGTCACTGAAACGCAGGAACAGCTTCTGAAAAACGTGGTTCGACGACGATTTCGTTCGGTGCGAGACCCAAGGTGTCCCGAGACTTTCGAGAATAGGTCAGTGCGCGACAGGGCACGCGCCCCCTGTCAACAATTCCAAACATTTTGAAAACATCTCAATCTCGTCGCGAGTGGACCACGGGTGGGCTAGTCGCTCTCTAGAAAGGCTATTTGTCACGGGTCTCGAGGGGGTGGTGAGCGAGATATCTCTCTCTCTCTCTCTCTCTCTCTCTCTCTCTTTCTCTCTCTCTCTCCATCTTGCGCGGAGGGTCGCGTGGCCAAACAGAAGTCGTTCGGATGTTTTTCGGTATGGCTTTGGTCGTAAATCAGGCCCACAATGGGGGTGGCGCGCGTTCACCACCCCCTATACTCGGTGAAAAGCGTGGATCTCGGTGAAAATTCTCTTCGTATCTTCATCTCTACGCGGCGAGCTTCTTCGCAGCTCTCTCTTTCTCTTTCCTGGGGCTTTCTCGGGGCGAGAGCCCTTCGAATCTAGCCCAAAGACCCAGTGGCCCTAAATTTTCGAAAACTGTGTCAACGAGAGAGGCTTTCCTCGAGACTTTCCAGTTTTACGGCTGGCTACCGGGCGCACAATGCCGGCATCCCGCCACGAACTGCCTGGAATGATCCACGTAGCTGCGATCGCTACTGGTGTTCGTACGGGTTATAAACGCATAAATTCTCCCTGATGTTCGTTCAACGCGCACGAACCGACGGACGGACTTCGTGACCCGAATATTTCAAGGACGCTGTTCGATGGAGGAGATGGCTTTCGGTGGGCGTCGGGTTGGACCAGAAGTCTTGCACGCAGGGAAAGTGTCAGGTGTACAAATCATTGTAGTTCTTGGCCCCTATCTAAAATCACCTACAGAACTTAGTCGCGTAGAGCTACTTTTCTGACTTGTCGAGGTTCTGCAGTTGTCGTGGTACGATTCATGTAAGTAGGAATGTTAACTCTACACTCGAGGCCTTTTTTCTGGTATCTCTCAGCAACTCGAGATGCTTTCTTAACATTCTATTGTTACGAATACTAAGCTTAGATTAACTTCGAAAATGAGATCCTTAATTTGAGATTGGAGAATCAGGTCACCTTTGCCTCAACTTCGATCATTTTATTGACACTTCGAGTTCCAAAGAAATTAAACCTAAAGAAAACCTAGCAGTGACTGAGAGTCGCCTCTCGAGTGCAAAGGGTGAAGTTTGAAATTATTCATGAAAGCAAGAATTTCTGGTTGCTTTTATATACGCAACTAGGAATATTAAAGTTGAAGTACCTGTTTAATAGTAAAAAGGCATGGTTTAAGTTACTTAATTAGGAATGTCCAAGATGAAGGTATTTATGAAGAATAGAATATTAAAGTAGAAGTGAAAACAGGAATGTTGCAATCATTGGTCTAAGCAGGATCTTAAAATTCTATTTATTCGAGGAAGTACTTAAAGTTAAAGTTGTTAATAAAAATAAGAAGGCTTGATAACTCGAATTAGACAAAAATAGTAGGAGTGAGAGGGAAACCCCGAATGGATTCTAAATTATAAATAAATAATTCCGAATATCCTCTATTTCCGATTATCCTCTATCCTACTTTCGATGCATCGCAGAAGCGTCATAGATCCTTAAACGGTCTAACCGCTTGCGTAATCGAGCGATTCCACGTAAACGCGAACTTTCTCCGGCTTTCGGAGCTAAAATCCATCGTCGGTTAGGGGACGGAAGCGGCGGTCACGCAACACCCAGCGTATTATCGATGCACGCGTGCCTTTTGTGAAAAAATTCCGACGTGTAGGCTGTAGGACCGTGGAGCTGCCACGAGGGGAGGTGTGATGCGTTACAGCTGGTTAAACAGCTGTACGTGTGGAAAGATAGCCGTGAACGCCGCGACAAATTTCGATACGAGCCCCTTTCCATGGAACTCTTGTAGAAATCGGTTTATTTTCAGTGAAAGTGGCGTTGCATCTTGGGCGTGATCTTTGGGATCGATGATCAGGAATCATGGATCGACAGTGCATCGATTTCACCCTTTCTCTTGGATGAAAGGGAAATGCACCTAATATATTGTATACATCGGGTATATTTCAGTTATGTTTTATTAAACAAAATTCAAAAACCAATGCATACCAAGCTACATCCAAACCGAATCATTTTTACTATTTTTTAATGTTATATTGGATCCGCCATTTTGAATTTATAAATTTTGAGTTCGGATTTGAAATCAGTGACCTCAAAGACCCTTGTATACCAAGTTTCGTCCAAATCGAATCACTTTTACCATTTTGTGCTGTTATGTTGCATCCGCCATTTTGAATTTATAAATTTTGACTTCTGATTTGAAATCAGCGACCTCAAAAATCCTTGTATACCCAGTTTCGTCCAAATCGAATCACTTTTACCATTTTGTGCTGTTATATTACATCCGCCATTTTGAATTTATAAATTTTGAGTTCGGATTTGAAATCAGTGACCTCAAAAACCCTTGTATACCAAGTTTCGTCCAAATCGAATCACTTTTACCATTTTGTGCTGTTATATTGCATCCGCCATTTTGAATTTATAAATTTTGACTTCTGATTTGAAATCAGCGACCTCAAAAACCCTTGTATACCCAGTTTCGTCCAAATCGAATCACTTTTACCATTTTGTGCTGTTATATTGGATCCGCCATTTTGAATTTATAAATTTTGTTTTCTGATTTAGAATCAGAGATGTCGAAAACCCATGTATACCAAGTTTCATACAAATCGTTCTCAAGGAACTTGTTAAATATAATATAATAAAACTGTAGAGGTGATTGTTGTCAAATTCATGCAGGCAATACACACCCATTCCAGGAAATACTACGGTTGACACTGTGTTTACGATTTTTACTACTTTACTACTAATGTGGACGCACTTCCAAGAATTTGTATAGGTCTCTGCAAAGCCACTCCCTAATTCCGATTTTTCTATTATATGTTACATATAGGAAACTTTGAAGTGACATAACTCAGCGTGGAATCGTCGGATTCGGTTCAAACAAAATTCAAATTAAAGTGTGGAATTTCTATTATTTAACAAATAGTTATTATTATTGTTAGATACTCTTAAACAATTATTTTACTTATTGCTGTACCGACCAGAAATACGATTCTGACATGAGTAGTTGACACGTTGGTAGTAAACTTGCGTTTCTAGGCATGTGAGTGAAATTCTCAATGATGGCAGGAGAATTTTTTAAAAGAACCACCTGAAGAGATACGACCTTGGCCGTCGAGATTATGATGTCCCGGTAACCCACATTGCCAAAGAGAAAATTTTCAAAGGGACCACCGGTGGGGTAAAAGTCGCCCTTGCGAATGGAACGGGACAATAGGGCCCGCAGTAGGTCACCAGGGCCTTCTTCGTGCTGAAGGGCGAAACCGGGGGCACCACAAGGTCTCGTAAAATTTTATTGGCACACGGAAGCCGCTGGTTTTTCATGAAAGTGGCCTTACGGTAGCAATGCCTTGTGGCCAGTCTGGAACACGGATTTTCACATTTTATTGCTGCCCGAGGTGGTCGGAGAATCGAAATTCGATCACTTTAATTCCGTTCGTGTAAATTACGTCCCAGTGTTTTCTGCAAGATTATACCTTGAGGTGAATTACTGCCATCTATCTAGTGCTGAAAAAAATTATAAGTAAAAATTAATATCAATAATCACCCTGAAATATATTGACTTGATCAACCAAATCAATTTTATTCGTTGATGAGAAGATGCTTCTTGTAGCTGCATTCTTTTCAATAATGGATAAAATTGGGGAGGTGGGCCAAATTGTTGTAAATTATTAGTCATGCTAGAAGCACATTTTTATCAATTTGCAGCTATCTATTATACTATATTTTTACATAAATAAGCGAATCGACAAATCCATAAAGTTATAAATAAAATTTATTTGAGGAAACCAGAAATCAATTATTTTTAGAAAAATAAATGATACATTTTATACAAGTAACTCGTTCTTTTGTAACACAAATTGCCATGTAGAATAAAAAATTTAGTAATATCATCGCGTATGAATAACACTTTGGTTGATGGTATAACGCCGAGTAGATCATTAATGCTCTACCTATGTAGCTATAAATGAATGCTTAGAAATCTGCTGTATCATGGTTCAGAAAACGACGAAGGTTCGGGGGGGGGGGGGGGGAGCTTAGAGGATGCCGAAACACCGGTAGCGACTATTAGGATTTTTTGTGTAATTAGTATCATCGAGAAGATTGTAATTTTCTGTTCGATTCCTTGACTCGAAACGTGATCAACGTTTGCGGATACTTTGAATGATTACGGCGTTCCCCATTAGTGGCGTAACAGGTTCTCAGATTGAAACGATAGTCGTAGCTTGTTTCTCAATTTTACCAGAAGATAGTTATTCACTGATAATTTCCAATCACTTCTTCTTCCTCGCGTTCGTAGAATTTCAGATATAACGATTTTCTTATTAGTGTTGGATTTAACAACAATAACTGGTAATGATAAAAATGCCACAGTTAACGTCAATCATTTTCATGAATATTTTTTCTCACCATATAAATTTATGATACACCATGATATTCAACAGAGGAAGATTGTTCGTTTAAAAAGAAACGAAGTGCTGCCAATGTTGTCTTTATTTCAAGCAGATTAAGTAATGCAATAAATATTTAGTGAATAGACGTATTAAGAGGACAATGTTCTATTTCCTACAATTCGTGGTTCACAATCAGACTCTACGTTTATTTTTTACATTGGAAACTAATAATTTGGAAACTAGTTGGAAACTAGTATTTATTGCAGACAGTACAGATATCATAATAAATGCATTGGTATAATATTATATAATATTATATCTATATGGTAAAATGAATTAAATCAAATTAATGAAAATCTGTTAATTCGGTTTCTATTGGCAAGTAGTTAAATTAGAACAATAAATACATCAAATTAACGTTTACGTTTACGTGGTAAACCATATTCCACTTCCATTTTCATGGTTTTGCTTATTGTGACACTTGCTTTTAATGAACGTTATTATTTTTATTAAAAAATTCCTACCGCTTTATTTTCATTTCGACAAACCTGAAAATGACTCGATGCATTTAATCAAAGTTTCGTTAAACAAATTGCTCACAATGTTGACTGAAGCGACTGCTCTTAATTTGTTAACAATCCTGTGAATGAAACGAATTGAAAGCGTCGAAATTCGCTGCAGTTATCTTATTCTTGTAAGAAATTGCAACAAAGATTTTCCAACGAGTTTCGCAAAGAATTTTGGAAAGCTCGCGTTCATTCCGGAACCGTTGTCCTCGAAGATGAAAAGACGACGTCTGACAAAGGACATTTCACGGGACTTAGCTATAAAATTGGTCATAAATACGATCGTAAAATCCCATTGCGCGTACTTCGGGACTCTGGGCCCTGGTCCCTTGTTCTCTCGGTGCTTTTAACTTCTGCTGCACTTTCGCAAGTTTCGACTGGCTTCGCCACCTTCGACGCTTCTGCTTGGCTCTCGAATTTCTTCTCCATTAGGCAAGATGCACGTTATACATTTTTAACGTGAGCTTCTCCTTTCATAGTGCCTTTTAATAAATCCTATCCAAGTATTTGTTGAAATTTAAAGAGACCTAAATGCCTCGTTAATTTTTAAATTGATCAAATACAGGAGGAAGTGATGGATACAATTCTCTTCGTAGATTTAATAGATTCAATTGAGAATACAGATTTACAAATGAAAAAGTGGGGAAAAGCAAAAGTGGGGAGAAGGGGGTGGGACAAAAGTATTCTGTTTAAAATAATGGATTACATTGAACTTTTCTTCCAAAAATACTTTTCATCGACCATAGAGAGGGCAAATTCTTTAAAATTAAAGACCTCTTTCTATCATTTATAAATTAATAAAATATCGTTTAAAAATAGAAGTGATGGATACAACTGTTTAGATTTTATTAATAATGAAGATTCTTAAATCAAGGACAAAACTAGGGGAAGAAGGCTATAGTATTCTGTTCAAAATATTAAAATACTACATATAGTATTATCATTATTAATACTATAAATATTACGATACTAGGACACGAATACATTATAATGCAACACTGTGCAAGTGCACAAGTGAAGAATGGCTGAAACTGTGGTCAACTCTGAAAAATAATAAAATTCGTCGAATTACTGTTCGAAATTGGAAAAGATAGTCGGACGTCGGCAGAAGAGCATCGAGATCTCGATTCAGCCATTCTGACGCAGCGAGTCAAGACTCGAGGCTTGGTAATAAATCAGAAAACTGAAGGTCGTGTGGCCTCGAAGAAGGGAGACGAAGGCTGAAGCCATTCGACGAGAGGAACAGCGAAATCGTGGAATCCACGACGATTTCCTCTGGTCGGACGACGGCCACACGCCGGCCACCATCGGGTACCCCCATAAACTCATCAACTCGTAAAAGTTGATTTTCGCTCGCATTCCCGTACCGACGACCTCGTAAATCATAATGCATAATAATGTGCACGCGAAGGGACAGGATCTTCGACGAAAGGTCGCACTGGAAACGATTTTTCTCGACCTGAACGCGCACACGACTCGCTCGCTTCTCTTCTAACGGAATTTTCCTTTCTTTGATTTTTTGCAGCGACCTCGAGTTCAGAATTTTTAACAGAGTTTACGATCGGGAAGGAAACTTCTTTCTTCGTCGTCGTCCTCTGACTTTTGAGGAAAGAAGTACCGATACTGAAGATTGTTGATAACGGGGAGATTTTTGTTTGGATAATAATATTGGGTAACGAATAGAGAGTAAATGTGCATCAGGTATTTAGCAATTATTACAATTTGGATTGTAGAGTTAAATATTTGAAGACGAGCAAGAGAAAAAGATACAAATTTCGAATAATCAGTCAGGAAGGTTCCTGTTTATTAATATATCTGCTGTGCGTTCTTAAAATTTCTTTTGGCAAACTTGGATACTATTAGTTCCTTCATTGAATCCGAAGTAATATTACCGAATTTATTTTTTAATATTTCGCCAGAAATGTGTTCGATATGTTGAACATTCTTTCTGAACTTTTCTATTTAAACGGTCCCATGGTTCCGCTATAAAATTGAATATGGCACTCGAATCATTTAACATTATTAAATGTTGTTAAATACACATCCAATATAGAATTTAGCAACAAAATAGTAATTTTGTATAATTGTATAGTAATAATTTACGGTATATATTAATTATTTATTGAAGGTAGTAAGTGTCTGTACATTCAAAAAGTAGGCGGATCGACCATTAAAAAACTGTATCTTAGAGTTCTATAAAATTGAGTATTCAGAGTTCAGTAAATATTTGAAGATCTCAGAATATTTTGTTTACCATATGATGAATTAGAGTGCACGAAGAGTCTCACTTGACTTCAAAGTAACTCAAATAATTTAATTATTTAATTAGTGATACTAGAAAGTACAAGTCTTGTTTTTAAATTCGGAAATGCGAAACGTACTTTTTTGTTTCCACGTTGCGGTAATGAAAATCCACTCGTCCGTATTATCCTTGAAGAAGTAAACGCTGCGCGTGATTTTCGAGACCGGGATTTTTAAGAAAACGCTGAAAGAAACGTGAAATTGACAGTTCGAGACGAAGGCCAGTTTCAAGTGCCTTTTGATTTATCGATTCGATAAACGTGTCGCGCCCAACACACGGAAAATCTCACGATTTATCGTTCCACGCAATTACGAAGTTCGCCCTGCAAGGCTCGCGTCGCCGGGGGCCTTTTTCTTCTCGTTCCTTTCTTGGCTCTGTAAAACCGAACCAAATAAGACGAAGAATCGAGGAAGTCGTATTTCGTCCCTTTGAGGGTGCCGCGATCGTACGTCGCGTTTGATCTCAGCTCCGATGACGTCTAAGCGACGCGCGCCTCTGATATTCCACCCCCGATACCGTGAAAAATGAATATTGGGGAAACTGTGACCGTTTTCTTTTTTTATAATCTTTCCGCTCCACTGAAATCAGATTACGCTTCTAATTGAGGAATTCGATGGCAAGCGATTCTGAAATCGTGGCGATCGTTTAGAACAAGAATGGAACAATATAATTACTTCAAAACATGTTGTTAATCTTAAATGGTGATTATGAGTGCCAGTAATCAATCTTTTAATTTAAATGAAACCCCTCGATTCCCATATTGTTACTGTTTATGTGGGAATTAAACCATGGGAATTAAAAATTGATATTTGAATGGTAATGCAATTTCTACGATTGTCGCTAGATGTATCCTTTTATTTTATTGATTACAAATTTTATACGCGTACAGGAAAGTATATTTATATCGAGATCCATTCGGTATTGGTAGATAGACGTAGTCACGTTAATGGACATACACCCTCGTTCATTCTAAACATTCTAAAATCACGATCCTTTGATTCCCAAACCGCGAACTTTTTGAATACCGCTGCTCCGTAATTTAAAATTAAATATTGCCGCCACTTCCCTCTGGACCAAATCTTGCAAAATTTTGTACCAATACAGAACAGTTTTATCGAAACAATGGAGATCTTCGAATATTCGCTGAACATTGAACAGTCATTTAAAAAAAATTCTTCGAATCACCTTCTTTTGACCGCGGCAGTCGCCGACTTTTTAAACATTTCCGCGGTAAATTTTCAAAGAAGAAAGGGAGCCGAGCGCCTCCCAGGGAAGTCCGTGCACGGAACAAAAGGTGAATTTCCAAGGAACCGAAACACCCACGTCGAGGGCCGGCCTGGTTGGTGGGATCGCTCGGCCGGCCTCCGTACCGCCCACACTTCATTGCTATCGAGACGGCGCGTAGTTTAGATGAAAAAGTGGGGGATAAATGTCAGCGACTCGAATCCCCCGGATAATCCTCTCTCGGCGGTTCACTCCTTTCCGCGAGAAATCGTGGCGTGGGATCGATTCCTGCGAAAAAACACGCTTGCTAGCTTCTGATCCCACCCACTTGATACTTTATTGACTTTTTGAGACGCACCTCGCTTTGCAGAAAGTGACGCTGTGCGATAAAAACCTGCGACGTTGTAAGTTGAAGTTGTATTTTGAAGTTCAAATTACCTAACTCGTCTGACATAAGTTCGGGTGTACTATTTCAACGTGGATGATTCGAGTCGTTCACTGCACAAATCGATTAACTCTACTTTCTGAGAAATTTTTAATTCGAGTGTCAAAGCACTTGGTATAACTTTTATATAAAGATTAACACCACTTAAAGACAAACATTATTACATCGCATTATTATTATTATTTTTATTCTATCGATTAGAAATTTTATACACGTATAAATAAGTATAATTATATGTATCGAGATCCATTCAGTATTGGTAGATGTAGTTGTGCTAATGGACAAACGTATATTCAGAAGAGATATATGTTTATGCATATATTGTTATTTTACTCTTTTTAAAGCATCACTAGAAGCACTAAAATAGAGATATTATACATATGCATTCACCTGAGATTATATACTACAGATTTTGTATCAAAACCTAATCAGAACTTAAAATGAAAATATAAAACATAATTATGCAGTATAACCAGCGATGAGATTCACTCAGATTATTAAACGTAATCGTATTAAAATGTCTCGATGAAGTATTCATATTTTTCCTTTTCTATTCTTCACACTATAATTTAAGTAAACATTGAAGGCATCCCTAAACATGAAAATACCGTTTTTTGATGAAGATTATCAACGTTCCAATTATAAACTTATTCGTATTTATTGCATTATTTCCATTAACACTAACAAATTTGAATTCTTAAAATGAAAGTATCTTCATCGCGCAATAAAGGTTGCCCAAAACATGGCGCCGAGTCTTCAACCCCTTTTCCCACGAGGTTTTTACAACTCAGCACGCGTGCCATCGTAAAAACGTGAAAATCGGCGCGCACGCTAACGGGATAATCGTAAATTCGTCGGCCGTAGGCTGGAGGATACCAATAAATGCATAAACTGTCGTTGTAAATGCTTGAACGTGGCCTTTTCCTCGAGGGTCGGCGGAAATCAAGTGGCTGGAAATTTACGATAGCTCGTCCGCGTGCTGCGACCAAGGCCTCCGAGTAAGACGCCGCTCGCGATCACCCTGAAAAGTCAACGCGAGACACCGTAAAACCGTTTATTCGGTAATGGTTATACGACAGGTCGCAGGCGAACCAGAAACTGGAGCTGATTATTAGCGTCCTGAGCCTCGATTTCACCGTGAATTACGACTAATTGTCGGAGACACTGCGTATCGGTTCCTCGTTTAATGTCCCGTCACGGCTGCTCCATTAGAACTCTGTGACCTCGATGGATACCTTCTAACCCTTCCCGAGGGATCTTTTCTCCTTCGTAGCTGAAAACAGATGAGCTCGAGGAACCTTTGCGATCTTACGCGAAGGTCTGTATTTTTCCTCGAGCACGTACGGAGAAATTACGCCTTAATATACGAAGGATGTAGAGTTGCGGGGGTGTCATAATTAGACGTTGGATGCTTTTGCAAATTCATATTTTTATTGAAGGAATATTTCAATTTTACGAATAATAAACAACATGATTACAGTGTTATAACGTTTGATCGATCACGACACGCGTCTCATACACGACTATTTCTATGAAGATCGATTCACTTTTGGATGCGCTTGAACCAAGTTTCGAAGCACTTACTCCAATCCGAGGGGAGTCTTTTCTTGAGCGATTGTCAAATTATGTGGAATCCAACGAGAACATATTTTTCGGGCGGGTAAATGTTTATGCAATATTGAATGTATGCTGGTCTCGCTAATGTCCAAGGATGCCTCTATCTCACGATAAGTCACGTGACGATTTTGCAATATCAATTCACCTACAGCATCAATGTTTTCAGGAACAACGACCGATTCTGGACGACCTTCACGAAAGTCGTCAGTGAGCGAACGACGGCCATGATTGAAGTCTGTATACCACCGACATACACTGGTTTTTGATGGTGCTTCATCCGCAAAAGTCAAATTAAGTTAATCGATTGACTGTTGTTGAGATAATCCACGTCGAAAAATATAAAAATTAATCGCACGGAAATGTTCACGAGTTAACTCCATTTTTCGGCCGAGATCAATTTTTCGAGTTACTGTAAATAACACAAATAGCGTCTGTACGTCGAAACGTTCGGAATACGAATACCGTAAAAAAAAGTTGAACTTTGCGACAGAAATGTCGGTTTTCAGATGGCAGCACTAGGATCGACCATTTCCGAAATATAAAAGGCAACCCTCGTACGATCTCCGCGCCTATCGATTACCTTGAAAAAGGATGCAGCGGTGAGAGGAGAGTCGTGGAATCGGCCAACACCGGAAACGACCGCAAAACACCGGACAATGATTCGCAGGTTTCGGCAAATCGGCGAAAAGGAATTAGCAGCGTTCAGTGGGCGTGGTTCCTTTAACTCGGGGACTCTTGGACGATTTTACAACGAGCGCATCTCGAATGCTCGTTGTAAATTAGCAGCACGTTGCGTGTAACAATTGAAGCTTAAACAATGATGAAGATTTCCTCCTGACAACCGCCCACCGGTCCCATCGTCGCCATTCATCTCGCTATTGGACCCGTGGGACCGACTAATGGACAGCAAACGGTCTCATGACAAACCAGAGGGATTATGGGATTAACCACAAGAACCGAACGGCCGCTGGTTTCCAAGCGTGGCCATATTAACGGAGGATTAGGCGGAATGTTGGCACTCGGTTCGCGCTGCGAATTGGCTAAACTTTCGAGATAATCTGGTTAACGCTGTCGTCGGTGATCGCGTCGCCGGCTTGTGCAAATGTTTTGGTAACAACAGGATTAGGGGTAGCAAAATCTCTCCCTGAGAAGTTGGGTAATCCTTGCTGGTAGTTCTCGAACGACGCCGATCGTCTCTCGTAGCGATAGATTCCGATTTAGTTGGTGTCGCTTGGGTGTCTACTAAACGATTTACGCCGTGAGAAGTATTAATTCTTTGTCTCGAAGAAGTTTACATCATAGAAAGGAACTTACTACGAATCGAGGGTGACATCAATTTCTGCATACCCTTGGTAGGTATTTTAGCAGCCTTGTTTGTTACCAAAAATTGAACATCGTAAGTGGAAAATCAACAACACGGGTATAATAGGTTCCTGTAAGTACATACTGCGATTAAAAACTTTATGAATAGAATCTCAGTAGATATAGTACTAAAGGTGTAAGTACTTTCTCGTGACAATTAACCTTTCGACAGCGAAGGCCATATACATTATCGAAAAATGGGCTCGGAGAAATGTTTGTATTCGTTAAATCAATTTAAACAAAAATATCAGCTTGTAGGAAATTACGAGACGAAACTTTTCGACATTTACAGTTTATTCATAGGATGCTTAGTTTCGAAAATAAAAATTGAAACGTGAGAAGTTCGTTGAAAAAATAGATTTTCAGGAAAAAGGTCTTATAAGATTTCAATTTTTATCTCTAAAACTAAACGTCCTATAAATAAACTGTAAACATAAAAAAGTTTCATTTCGTCATTCTCTAAGAGCTGATATTTTTTTTTAATTCACACCTCTACGCCCCTTAGAATTTCCAGCAAGAATCGTGCCGCGGTGTTAAATGGTTAATTCTTGAGGCTAATATTTTAGCCTCTTGCTTTTTTTCAAAGTTTAAACTTTGCGTAGAAGCTCGACAGGGACCGAAACGAGAACAAATTCAGTCCGACACCTAAAGTCGTCCAGCGAGACGTGGAAAAGGGGTTAGAAAGTGTTGGGTTCGGCAAGTCGAGGCGACAAACGGTCGCGCGAAGTCAAGAATACTTTGACGAGCGTAAGCGGTCGCAATTAGGCTGGTAGGAAGTTTCCACGGCGAGATAGGCGAGGCGAACGCGCGTTACCACGGATACATTCCCCACGGAAACCGTATCTCATTAATTGCCACTAATAATAGGTGCGCCCCGCGACGTCGCTGACACGTGGTTTTGCTTATTTATAGTCATGAATCGGTCTTTACACCTGATGGCATCCGTGAAAACGGCGGAACATCCGCCGAGGCCCCAAATCCTGCGAATTGAGACATTTATGCTAAACCTAGGAACATTGTTGTCGCTGGAAATGAGCAACATTTTATTAGAATAATGTATGAGGAATAATAACACAGTGAGGATTGTGATTGATAAAGTTACAATGAAATACTTTATCGAAAGTAGTAAATGTCAATGTTCGATATTTCTGTATGTATTCGAATATTGTAGAATTTTATTATAATATTTATGAATGCTTTGTTTTCTTCAAATTGATTCTATTATTTATCCATTATTTACTATTAAGGGTTAGCACGGAGAGGCCTGGAATACAAATGTCGTTATGAATATTAATAAATTTGCAGGCGTTTGTTGCTCTGAAGACCAAGTTTTACAATCGAAAGCAAAACAAGAATTTCTTATTCAATTACATAGTTGATATTCTATTTACTCAATCTGAAGTATAATATCTGCAAGGACTGAACAAAGCTTCCGTTTTAGCTACCGCTTACATCTCTCTTCATCATTTTCCTAAAGTTCATTCTTCAACACCAGTTTTCAGTATGTTTACACAAACAATATTTTTCCTTGTGCACATGTAAATGTAAACAAACACGTTGGGTGAGCTATCATTTTGTTCAGCGCAATGGCGACAAGGAAGAACAAAATTCACGAGTGCCTCCGCGAAGAACTCACGCGAAGAGTCGTGGAAGCATCGCAGTGGTTCGCGTTAATCCTGTAAAATGATTCGAAAAAAATTTCTTTAGAGGCACCTACGGGGACGGTCATCAATCTTGCCGCGATTTCGTCCCCGAGCCGGACATCGAGGCACGAAATCCAATTTTCTTCGGCGGCGAATAGCGAGATCAGCAGGGGCGCCGATCTCGCGGACCAATTGGCTCCTAATTTAAGGATGGCGTCGAACAAAAAAGCGACGTAATTTCGTGGCTGGTCCAGGCTAACGACGAGCCGCGACGACGAAATGGTCCCGGCCAGGAGTGGCTCGCTGTTGATAAATTAATTTGCACCGGAAATGCCTGACAAGGAAATGACGCCATTACGTGCTACCGGGTGAGCCAACGGTGTTCCTCGTCTTTGTTCCTGCGGCATTAACTATCGGCTCGGCTCTTCTCATACGGAGTAGTCTACTATGCGACGACGCTGGCCAATCGTACCAATACATACACTCTTTTGCCATCGATCGCTGTCATTCCGGTTTGATTGATAGCGTTTACTTCGTGGGTGGGATTGCTCGTGCATTTACCTACATAGGCGAGTTTTATTTGCTTTGTTCTCTTCCTTTACTTTATGCTACGGAGTGAAAATAGAATGCATCGTGATTCGATGCAAGTGTTGCTCTTGGAGACCGTTATGTATTATCAATTAACAGAGAGCAAAATGAAAGTTTCTATATTTCTTTGTTGTTCTAACTTCGGTATACTCATCGCGTGTATATTCGTAATTAAGATGATTGGATAGAAGAATACAATCATTTTCATGCTTGTATGTAAGCTGATATGCTCTTTATATTTTTTGGAGTTGAACATCAATTTAGCATATTTATTGTTCGTACATTTTGCTTGTAGTTTTTAAAGACTAATGTAGCATCTGTTTCGTCTCTTCAAGATAATATTTCCCTTTTCTTTGTTACTGTTCGCTTGACTCTGCAGTCATTCCTTTCAATATTATTCATCCATTTAACATTTTATTTATGAAGGAGGATTTTCGTTGACGTCGTTTTAAATAGTATAAAATATTCGTCACAGTCGTCCACATACGTGCGCGTTAATTTCAAAATTTTCAGTGCAGATAGCACTCGTTTATCGGAAAATATCCTAACAATATTGTTTTAAGATTCTTATATTCCCAGAATAATAAACAGTTATCAGCTTCGATTGAAGCTCACGATTCGCGGTCATCGCGTGTTTAATTCAAAATTTAAATTCACGTTGGGCCAAGAATGATTTCCCGAAAGTTTTGAGCCTCGACTAGCAGACTTCCACGCACACGGTACTTGTTTCACGTATAAATCTCAGACTTAATAACCTCCATTACATCCTTCAGGCTGTGTACCTTCACTCTCGGTCCAAGCGAGGCTTCCTCGAACGCGACTGGTGTAACTGGAATCATGCACCGAGATGCCTGGTATTCTCATCGTGGTTAATAACATCGTGACGTAACGCGAACGTGGAATCAGCTTTTCAGAGCAAACGAAATGCGTTCCGATATGCAAAGAGAAGGGCGGGATAGTGATACGGGAGCAACACGGGAAGGCTCGAGAGAAAAACGAAGCACAGGTCGAAGGCGAGGAAGCGAGACAGCGGGATCAGAGGAGAAGGAAAGACGATGATCTCATTTCGAAACGTGAATGAGCCGGCGGCTACCTCAAACGAGTGCTCCCAGGTCTCTCCCTTTTTCTCCTCTCTCCGACCCATCTCTTTTTCTCTCCGTCTTTCTTCGCTTCTTTTTTTTTTCCATCGCCGCGCCGTAGATTCGAGTTTTTCCCGGCACAACAATGGCCGAGCGGCGCGGTCTCGCCGCGTCGCTGCTAACACGGGGAGCGAAGGATCGGGATGATGCACCACCTATCCAGATAATGACTAATCAAGCCACTCGGGAACGAGCTGGTACCGGCGTTCATTGTTTTCTCGACGGTTCATCAGCGCTGGGACACCGCGAGGGGAGTAACCCCGCGCGTGACAGTTCAGATACCATCTCCGCCTCATCTTAATTTGAACCATCGCGGCGCTTTGTTTGCTGTTTGTTCAATGCCGAGGCGCCTGTTACGTTCTAATCTGCTTTCCGTTTTGGCCTGGTTCCTTTTGCGTCGTTTCGCTCTTTCCTTTCGTCTTTGGCGACTTTAGCTCACCTTTGGAGTATTCTTACCTGTGACTGCTCCACAATCGCATCTATTCGTCTTTATTGCGAAGCGATTCTCACTAAGTTTAAAAATATCAAGCGTTCTTCGTTTCTTCTTTGTGATATCTGCACAAATTCTTTTGCTATGATTGCTTTTTATACATTTTGAACCTTTCTATATCTTTTTGTATTTTCTCGTTAGTCTTGGAGAACTCTATAGCCCGTAACATTTCTAAAACGCTGTTCCAAATTAAACACATTTATATTTTTCACGTTGCCATTATCGCTGTCTTCGAGAACATGACGTTTATTCTTCGTTGTATCTTCTATCGTATGTTTTTCTGATCTCCCTTTTGTTACGATCGCTTTCCATACATTTTGAACATTTCTATTTCTTTCCGCGCCTTTCTTCCATAATTCGCCCAATTTCCAAAACATCTAGTTACCATCGCAATTAGTCATTCATTAGCATTTCTCTAGGAAATGGCCTAAGTATCTCCGAAAATGTATTTTTATTTCAAAGAAATAAAATTTCTATCTGGTGTGATCGAAAGATCTTACTTTCCCTTCTTCCGAACAATTCATTGCTCAACAACGATTTATTCTAAAATATCGATAAGAGACGAATGGAAATTGAAACTGTATAAAAAAGGAAAGAACAGACAAGGATTTAACAGTAAAAGCGATGACGTCTCCAAGCTGAGCGGTAATGGGCCCACGTCATCGTGGCAGTGGTTAATTAAAACGATCGCTCGGAGAGATCGGGATCATTTGTTTAGCGATCGTGCACGGAGAGTTATCTGGCCGTTACGATCGTGCCGTGTCGGATCGCAATCAGCTACCGGATTTAACATATGAAGAAATCTCGGGCGAGCGAGGGGAAGACAGGGAAGACGGATTCGGGAATGGCGCGGTCGTTCGACGAGGATCGAGAGCTCAAAAGAGAGTAGTCAAGCTGTAATATCGTTGTAAATATCTACAGTGGCTCCAAAAAGGTTCCATATTTTATTCCTTTTGCACGGTGTGCCGAAGAAAAAGAATATACTTCACAGAAAAATTGTGTAACACCTCATTTAGTTACGGTTCGTTCACCAATGTAATATGTAGAATGAAGATACAATAATTTAAATATAACCGTAAAATGGAGCCTCATATTGTTTTATAACATGTACCTACATAAGTACCAAACATGCGACAATTGTGTCGTACTACAAATTGAATAAGTATTTGTTGAAAATGTCTGATGTTGTTTCCATGTTAAAATATTAGGGGGACCGAAAAGTAATCAAAATTTTATCAACATAACACTAATTAAAACAATAATTTCCATGATTTTCTAACACTTTTAGCCAGCGTAAAGTTCGATTCCCTTTCTAAAAAAGTTTTTCGATTTTTTATTGATAAACTTTTCCAAGTCCCCTTAATATTTAAAGCATAACGATCGATAGCTCGTTACACAATTTTTATGGCCACCATTGGAAACAATCGAATAATTCATTCTACATCGAGGATTGTGTTAATAATAAAGAGCACGTGTAAGCGTGATAAATTAACAGGAGGAAGCGTAGTAAAGGAAGAAAAGATAATTTTAATCAAAAGACGGGTCGCAAATGGGTGGTCGAGGAAATCGATAAATTACTGGTGGCGGCAGCAAATTGTTATGATGTATCAATCATTAAAACAAGTTAAAAACTGTACGGATACGCATACGTGCCTATCCCCGAGGAGGGATAGAGTCATCAGGTACACAAGAAGAGCATCACGGAAGAAGTTGAAAGTAAATCGACAAAGTCGTTCCAGACTCCGCAAAGTGCAGACTTCAGGGTAACTTCCCGCGAATGAAGAGAAACGAGAAGCAGCTAAAAACTCGAACAACACCGCGGATCGTGGATAAGAAGATCTAGCCGGAAGATCGAGATGTCGCGCTCCAGAATGGTTTCGCCGTCCGCGTCCGTCGGGTAATTTCATTAACTCTCGTAGATAACAATTGAAATTTAGAATGTAACATATAATACTATGACAAATCTCTCGATAATTATTCTCTTAGAATTTTATTAGCTCGTTTGACCCCTGGAACAGGTTTGATAGACGATATTCTTCTTGCGATGTTCATAAATCAGTGATATTTTCTATTAGATCTAAAGTTATTTAAAACAACGCGGATGTTATTGTTATAGTTATATGCAGTTGAGGTTATCTGCGAAATTAGAAATGTTTAGTGGAAGTTAATTATAATCGTGGGAATGTTGAAGTTGGAGTTACTTATGAATGCAAGAATATCGAAATTGTGAGTTGATTATGAGAGTAGAAATATTCATGTTGAAGTTTTTGATGAATGTAGGGATGTTGAATTTACTTTGGAATGTAAGATTGCTAAACTTATCTATTAAACTAAGAATATTATTGTGACATTCGTGATTGTAAGAATGTTAAGCTTGGAGTTGTCTATGAAAGCAGGAATGCTGAAGATGAAGTTAACGAAGAGAGTAGAAGTGTGCATGTTGAAGTTACTGACGAATGTAGAAATGTTAAACTTATCTATGAAATTAAGAACATGTTGATGGTATTCGTGATCGTAAGAATATTAAACTTGAAATTGTTCATGAAAGTTAGAGCATTGAAATTGCTCGCAATCAACCAGACAAGAAACCATATTAATGTTGGGATTATTAACAGTAGCAGGTATTGTATTATCGGTATTACTTGTGGAAGTAGTAACGGTAAAATTGAAGTTATCAATGAAAATAGGAAGGTTGAAGTCAAAAAACAAGAAAGAAGAAAGAATATCATATTTGAGCTACTTGAACAAGTTGTATTTCTCACCTAAAATAGCGATAGATTAATCGATGGATCATCTATACATATATCCATTATGGAAACCTGGATCGTTACTCGTCAAGCGTTTCACAGGTAGCCACCCGCTAGTATGAATTCTCAAAATTAGCCACGGCGCAACGTGCAAACAGACTTTTCCTGCTTAGATCATAGCCACGAGAGTAGAATTAGCTTAGGAGCGAGCGGTGTTAATTACTCGGGGGCCCATTATCGCGCACAATGAAGCTCGAGGCCCCCGCAACACCTCTTCTCGCCTCGTTCGATCCGCCGTGCAGACATCGGAGGGTGAGGTGTTTTTGTTTTTACCTAATTTGCCCGACGGTTTCCCGGGGTACAGAGGAGAGGGTGGGCGGGAGAGGCTGTCGCCTCGGCCGCCATTTCTGGGCCCTACCGGGATGCCCATCCGCGGAAAGTTGTCCAGTCATCGACTCTTGATCGAGCCGACGCGGATACTTCTCCACCTCTTGTTCTTCTTCTTCATCGCCTTCCTCTTCCTTTTCTTCGGCTCCTCTTGGCTGTTTTTTCGCCGAGGTTCGACGTGTCCTTTCTAATGGTAACGATCTCTATCCCTAGGTGGGGACCATTTTTGGGGTAACAGGTTCTCCAAGTTCCTCTTCCCTCGCTTCCAATGATTTAACTCCATTTTATCGATACTACGGTATCGGTGAAGGGGAAAACAGGTGGGTGGAAATGAAGCAATATTTGAACCGTTCACTGCACAAATCGATTAACTCCAGTTTTTG